>NC_072736.1:45880743-46180743 GCF_026930045.1 Uloborus diversus
TACAGTAAACATTTTCCAATACATTTTTGGTGAAGTTGTGAACAAGGTTCTCACTTTAGGTTTATCTTAAGGGACATTTTACTCAATTTATTATCAATTTTCTTTGCGACGTAGCAACCAGCGAATATTATAACGTAATTTTAAATGCTAGAAACAGGGCTGGTTCCAATGCCGTCTTGGAACCAAAATGATCGGATAAGTCAGCTTGTCTCCTTTAAGAATTCTATTTCGAACAAAATTAATTTTTTTCTAATTGGACATCTCACTCAAAAGTTATCTTATACTTTGTTAAGATTTGTTAGCGATCAATTTTTTCTTGTTGGTGTTGTAAAAACGGTCCGTTCAATAATGCTTCGCAAAAGGATATATATTGCTGTTTAGAATTGAGTAGCGTGCATTGGCGTACTCAAGGATGGGTTGACAGAGCTGCAGTCCCTAAAATTAATTTCTGGGTACGCCCCTGGAACATGCAACATGCTATTTTTTTTAACTTCTTTTCTTTAGCTGCTATTCATTTCCAATGTTACGGTATATTGGATGCTTCCAAATTATTAGAACATTCTTAACTCATTTCATAACTCTAGGTAAAAAAGGAAGCGCAATTGGGGGGGGGGGGAACAGACAGACACTTTTTCCCCATTTCAATACCCTACTTTCCAATTTTTTAATTTTTCGATATTTATTTAATTCGACACGATTTTTCTAACATGAATACTATCACGTGTAATGAGTTACTTATTTAATTGTAACCAAAATTGTAACATGATATGGTTGTCGAACACGTTACCGTTCTTAGTTGTAGCCTCTATAATATTTTCATGCACCCTTGCTTATAATGTGATAAAAATAATTTAATTCCATATATATTTTAATAGTCAAAGGTATAAAACAGCCTGTTAGTATATGCTGTAAAAAATATCATTTGTAACCAGTTATTTCTTATTAGAATATTTTATTTCCATTAGAATTGACGTAAGTTTCTAAAGTAGCAACGCTTAATTTTTGAATTTACCTCTTATCCGACAAGAAAATGATTCTTCTGCCCTTGCATATAAAACTCGGTTTGACGAAACATTTTGTCAAAGCCAAGAATGAAATGGACAAGGGATTTTTGTATTCAGTAAGTTACCGCCCTATAGCCAGGGCTAAGGCAGAAATACATCGCCAGCTCAGTCAATTCCAGCCGAGGACTGCAGTTTCGTGCTTATTAGCACTCATCAGCCCGGCATAGGACTAACCGAGCTGGAGGTGGAAAACCTCTTAAGGAAGCCAAGAGTGCCAAACAAACTGGTAGCTAATGTAGAATTAGCACTGACCATTCTATATTAGCTACCAGTTTGTTTGGCACTCTTGGCTTCCTTAAGAGGTTTTCCACCTCCAGCTCGGTTAGTCCTATGCCGGGCTGATGAGTGCTAATAAGCACGAAACTGCAGTCCTCGGCTGGAATTGACTGAGCTGGCGGTGTATTTCATGTATTTCTGCCTTAGCCCTGGCTATAGGGCGGTAACTTACTGAATATACCTGCCTTGCCTGCAATATTCGCGTTGAACCGAACCATTGTTTCGGTCACTCGTCTGGTCAGTGCTAATTCTATATTAGTTACCAGTTTGTTTGGCACTCTTGGCTTCCTTAAGAGGTTTTCCACCTCCAGCTCGGTTAGTCCTATGCCGGGCTGATGAGTGCTAATAAGCACGAAACTGCAGTCCTCGGCTGGAATTGACTGAGCTGGCGGTGTATTTCATGTAAGGGATTTTTGTATTTGAAAAGTATTTTTCCCAAATTGAGTGATGCTTGCTTAAAAGAAGGCATTTTTGTCAGCCCACAAATAAGAACGCTTATGAAGAACAATGACCTCGATGAAAATCTCACCCAAAAAGAACTAGCAGCTTGGTTGTCTTTAAAGGAGGCAACTCGAGGACTTATGGTAAACCAAAAAAATAAAAATTCCAAATTTTTAGTGAAAAACTTTTCGCAAAAATATGAAATGATGGTGCGTAGAATGTCATTGAAGATACATTTCTCGCATTCTCACTTCGATTCTTTCCCTCCTAATATTGAAATGATGAGTGATGAGCGAAGTGAACTCTTTCATAAACATACACTGGTGTGCAAAAATTAAGGATGAGACGGTTTTTTCAATATAACTTTGTACAAAAGCTTTCCAAATCAACACGTTTAATACCGTAAGATCCCCAATACGTAAGGACATGTGTAATGTAAGCAACACTTACTAAAAGAGAAATCAGAGGGATAAAAAGAAGCTTTATTGAAAAAGTAGCATGGAGCGCAATGCGACTGAAGGCCGAAACATCCCTGTGATGGGTGTCCAGCAAGAAACATCCGGTCTTTAGTAGGGGATATGATCTCCCCCGACTGCTAGGCAGGTTTCACTGCGTCTGCCCATGATGAGAATGAGGGTGGCAATGAGTTGTTGAGGCATTGCTGCCCATTCGTCTTGCAGCGCCAATCGAAGATCCCGAATCGTTACTGGTGGTAAGGTACGAGCTGCCAAGCGTCTGCCTAGAAAATCCCATACATGCTCGATGGGATCGAGATCCGGTGATCGTGCCGGCCAATCCATACGTTCAATATCCTCACTCTATAAGAGCTGTTCGGCAGCTACTGTGCGATGACATGATGCATTGTCGTCCATGAAAAGGAACTGCAGACCCATAGCGCCTCTAAAAAGACGCACATATGGAAGAAGAATCTCGTTACAATAACGGGTCCCGTTGACTGAACCTGCGTCGAAGATGTGAAGGTCTGTACGACTACCAAGCATGATGCCTCCCCAAACGAGAACACCGCGACCTCCATACCTGTCCCTTTCAATGATGTTCGAGGGATGATTGTGGCTTCCCCGCTCTCTCCGGATGAGTATGCGATGAGAATCGCTACTCAGACTGAATTGCTCTCATCTGTAAAGAGTTCTCGTCCCCATTCATTGTCTCTCCAATTCCAGTGTTCCCTGCACCACAGAGAACACCTTCTCCGATGGGCAGGCGTTAGAGGTACACACCGTATAGGGCGTCGTGCAAACAGACCACCACCGTGCAGTCTTCTGGCCACGGTAAAACGCGATATCGGTCGTCCAGTCGCCTGTGTCGTGTGTCTAGTGATTTCTCCCGCTGTCTGCCGCCTGTTTCTTCTGGCCTGTAAGACAATATACCGGTCATCTGCGGGTGTGGTTCCTC
This sequence comes from Uloborus diversus, assembly GCF_026930045.1. NCBI lineage: Eukaryota > Metazoa > Arthropoda > Arachnida > Araneae > Uloboridae > Uloborus > Uloborus diversus. The sequence continues at coordinate 45,883,938 of NC_072736.1, forward strand.
GTGGACGACCACTACTGAACCCCCGGATAGCTGTTCCTATAGTTTGAAATTGTCTCCAAAGTCGCGAAACGATGCTGTGAGCACAATTCCGAACTCTGCAGCCACACTTGTCACACTGCGGCCTTCCTCCAACTTCCCAATGATTCGACCTCGGGAAAAAGCATACAGATGTCGTCTAACAGATTGATTATTCGCCATTTTTCGCTGAGGCAGCAACTCGGTGTGATTTTAACTGCTATACGGCGTGCAATCTCTTTGCCAGAAATACTGATCTTACACCGACATATGCTTTATACCACTCAGGCACTCCTCCATTACGTCTACCTGCATATCTGCGCATGTGCTACCGTACATCACCTTACTTAATGTCCTGATTGGTCTTTCTGTTCGCTCTGCCTCTTCGTTCAGCTGATATGCTAATTTTTAGGCTTCGTCCTTAATTTTTGCACACCAGTGTAGTTAGCATATAGAAGAACGTTTCCAAGGAAAATAAAATGCAAAAGTGTTGGGAGATTGCTGTTGGTTACTAATTCAAGAAGATTTCACTATTCACAAGAGACAAAATTATTTCTTCCCGTTTTGTTTTACAACCTATGGCTTATTTTTCTACTCAATGAATAAACCTGTGTTATTCTCCCCACAATGTATGCATAAGTGCATACATTGCGAGGCATATTATTACTATATTTGCATTAAAATTCAAAATATAAATACATAAATATGATTGAAAAATACGGAATACTAAAAAGCGAATTAAAAAAAATTAAAAATAATGATAACAAATAAATAAATAAAGTAAAATGAATAAAAACTTAAATGAAAAAACAATAATGGAAAAATAATAATAAAATCAAGTAGACCGAAAAAAAGAAGATAAACAACGCGCGGAAACCGCAAATACTAAAAAAGGGGTTAGTTTCCCCGTTCTACCTCTACGCCGAATGAGCCGGAAAAGGCGTAGCAAGCGTCAACCCCCTTTCAACCGAAAAAATTTCTCCCCCACTCAATTCAGTGATCTTCAAATACCCTGTCCTCCTGAAGAAAACGGTGAAACTTTCTTGAGGCATCCGTATCATACGGACATAAGCATAAAAATCACGTGAAAATACGGGGGCCACTTCCACGCTACATTTGCCGTAAAACATATTTTATTTTTTTAAAAAAAGGTGACCCTTAAAACTTAAATTATCTTTCCATCTTGCCAGTGTGTGCGGAGAAAGAGGGAGGGATCTATACAGACTCATTCCTTATTAAAAACACGTATTACACAAATAATTCAACAAAATTAGTTGAGACAAAGGGAAAACTAAAATTCGGACGTTTTGTCAAGGTTGCTCAGAAAACTGGACGTTATGTCCTAGATGTCTAAAAATGAGGACTTTCTGCCCTTGGACCTTTTGTCCCTCGGACGTTTTGTCCGTTGGACATTTTTTGAACCGGGACGTTTTGCATCTGTGCGTTCTGTCCGGCTCCCAAAAATCTCCCAAAAATGTTCTGGATTTTATTTTATTTTATTTTTTTTTTTTTTGTTTTTATAGGCAAATGCTAGCAAAATTTATATTTGCAGTAATCTTGAACCAAAGTAATAGTGGGTGCGACATTGGCAAAAGTTTTACAATATAACTTTATATACAACATAGTATACATTTTATTTAAACACACTTTACTTAATGTGATGCAGAATTTTCTTTGAAGTTATCCGTTTGTATTCGATCGTTAGCATACTCTGTTGTTAGGATTTAGTGAAAATCTGTTTTTACAAGAAATACTTGCAGTGCTTAAAAATTTTTATTCAAAGGAGACAAATTTATTTTGTTTTATGTAAGTTTTCATCTTTTTAAGTGTTTAAAACGAAGCATTTGCCAACAGAGAGGTAATTTTTAAGGCCAAGTTCGAGAAACATGGAGCCAATTTCGATGAATTCTTAAGCTTCCAGATGATTAAGAGATGAGCACAAAGTAACACTTTTCGTAACAACTTTAACATAACATTTTCCAAGCAGTATCAACACTTTGCAACTAATGCCATAGCCAAGGGGAGAGAGGCAGGAAAGACAACTTAAGAATGTTCAAGTTGTTTTCTTGTGCTCATTGATTTTTCACAGCTGGAAGTTGTATTTCAGATGCAATTTCGATGAATTTTTAAGCTTCCAGATGATTAACAGATGAGCACAACGTAACACTGTTGATATTTTTAACAAAAAATGTTTCCAAGCAGTATCAACTCTTTGTACCAGATGCCATAGCCAAGGGGAGAGAGACAGGAAAGACTGCTTAAGAATGTTCAAGTTGTTTTCTTGTGCTCATTGATTTTTCACAGCTGGAAGTTGTATTTCAGATGCAATTTCAGTGAATCCTTAAGCTTCTAGATGATTAGCAGATCAGCACAACGTAACTCTTTTCATAGCAACTTTAATATAACATTTTCCTAAACAGCATCAACACTTTGCACAATATGCCATAGCCAAGCGGAGGACGACAGGAAAGACTGCTTAAGAGTGTTTAAGTTGTTTTCTTTTGCTCATTGATTTTTCACAGCTGGAAGTTGTATTTCAGATGCAATTTCGATGAATTTTTAAGCTTCCAGATGATTAGCAGATCAGCACAACGGAACACTTTTCATAATAACTTTAATATAACATTTTTCCAAACAGCATCAACACTTTGCACCAGATGCCATAGCCAAGTTGAGGGATACAGGAAAGACTGCTTAAAAATGTTTAAGGTGTTTTCTTGTGCTTATTGATTTTTTAAAGCTTGAAATTGTATTTCAGGTGGCTAGATAACTGAATTAGAGTTATTAATATAAATGTAAGTGCATTTCAACTATTACTCTTACTATAGTTGAATTGATATCACTATGAATACATGTCAGATGTAATTAAAATTATTTTTTTCATATTTAAGTGCAGATACAATTGCTTTTCATATAGCTTCTGTTTCATTTGAATCGTAATTTTCCGATCTTACATTCAGAAGGAATTTTACAATACGATTTTTGCGACGGCCAGATGCGTAAGAGGCCAAGCAAAGAGAGGGCGGGGCGTTCTCTTACAAGTGGCATGTTTGTTGCAAACTAATGTGAAGTAAAGTGTAACAGCTTACAGATGCAGCAACCGAAAAGTTAAAACGAAAAATAGAAGGTTTTTTACTGTCCACATTGCAAGGAGGGAACTTCTTGGATTAACTCTTGAAATCAATAGGAGACTTTTAGTTTATTTCATTAGTTCAATTTTCATAATTTTACAATTTAACAATACAATTTTGTTTTTTCACGGAAGTTTTCATAAAACTAGTATTGTTCTTATACATTTGAAAAATATTTAATGCAACTTCTAGTTGCATTTTTTTTTCTTCTTTTAGTTGTCTTTAAAAAATATAAAAAAACTTAAAATTATTCGGCCAATTTGAGTGTCATACATATTGAATAGTGTAAAAAAGCAACGTTAATAAAGCATAAACAATTGAAAACTATTGCATACACACGTGTTCCGGCAGAGCTGCCCAGAATGAAGTTGGGGGAAGATGACTTCATGGCGCAGATTGTGGCATTAAAGTTTTGAGGGGTTGATGTATACGAGTCTTTCCCTTTTGTGGGATTTCGTTCTTGGAGCGCCCTTGGTTTTAAGTACTACGAGGAGCCTCTTTTTCAATGTAGAAAACAAGGAGCCGTGAGTTGGTATAGTCCAAGTGACTTCACCGGCAGACAAATGAATGCGCAATCCTTCTGGTATTGCGCATTCATTTCTTTACAGGTGTAGTCGTTTCCACCAAATAGTTGCGCTAGAGAGAGATAGCAGATGAACTGGAAGTGGAAACAGGAGCACTTCATTTTCCAATTGGTAGGATCAGCGAGAACTCGCAAGCAGCAAACATTTTACTGCTCGCGCGTTCTCGCTGATCCTACCTATTACAAAATGAAATGCTCAGTTTATCAGCCATCTCTCCGTAGCACAACTGTACCAACTCACGGTCCTGGAGGCAGGGGCACATGGCCCTTAGAGTTGAGGGCCCCATAAAATGCAGTCATTGCATTTTCAGAAAAATAGTGACTGAAGTAAAACTGTAACCAGATTTATGCAGAAATTCGTAAGTTGATTTCCTTTAGCGGAAAAACATTCAATAAATAGACTTTTGGTCTTCGTGGCATTAGTCGCAAACGATAAGCAAAAGAAGATTGATTGCTAATTGAGCACTAGTGAATCAATGACTGGAGAATTACGCTGGAATGCCAAGTGCTCATTGGTGAATGATAGAAGTGTTGCACAGCGCAAAATTGTCTGACGGAACAAAACCGTACTTTATGTTTTGTTGTTGTTCAATCTTCCAACCTCACAACACCTGTATTTGCACACATATGCTGATACAAACAGCTTTTTTGGAAAGGTAGTTTTTTTTTTTTTTTTGCTTTAACTCAGTGAAATGGAAGCTGAAAGTCATTATATACGACTGCCAGCATAATGCAACACGTACACACAAGCAAAGCACTTCTGAAGGAGTACCGTGACATTTTCTTTTGCTTTGACTCAGCGACATAGAGCTTAAAATCTTAATATCTGACTGCCAGTGTTATGCAACACGTATGCACAAGCGAAGCACTTCCAAAGAAATGCCGTTGGACTTTTTTTTCCTTTAACTCAGTGACACAGAGCTAAAAGTCATTGTATACAGCTGTCAGTATTATGTTACCCGTACTCACAAGCAGAGCACTTCTGTTTACTTATAAATGCGTATTCACATAGTTTACGCGCCTGAAATGATGAAATATGTTAGAATAGGGAAGGCACTAGTTCAATTGCCTTTCGAAGCTTGCTGTTGAAAACTGACGTCATGTCACGTCGATGCCAGGGGCCCCGGAAGATAGTTTGCCCCGTGCCCCTAAGAAATGTAAGCCAAGCCCATGGAGCCATAATATTAACCAGGTTGCCACATAAATAGTGTAATAATGAAAGAAATGAAAAAAAAAATTGGTAACAATCAAAAGATTGTAGTGAAACAAAAATTTTTGCCCTTCGTCTTTCTGTTATCGAGATATAAGGTATTAAAATATGCCGCAAGTTCAATAAAAATCTCCAAATTTCAAGACCTGGCGAGAAATGGAAGGCACCACGTGACCACCGTCTACACGTAACTAAGGGATGTTTTCCATTTCTCACCGAACTCGATGAAGTTGGCATCTTTTCTTAAAAATTTGGCATATTTTGGGACCTTACGCGTCGATAATGGGGAGACGATGGCAAATAGTTTAATAAACGTTTTCCACTATGCTCTTTCGACTACTACTTGTAGATCTTCTTCACTATTATACTACCTAACGGTTTCTTGGTAAGAGGAGAGAGAATTTGGAGATCTGTCTTCAACGAAACGGTTTTCGTCAAATGAAATTTTGTTTTATTTCCATCTAATGAAACTCCGACCATCGGCTTCTTTTACCGTAGTTCTCTCCCTTCAGCATTATGGCTCAATGGGCGGGCACAGCAAAATACGTGAGCTTATGGATGAAAGGAAACTTGACAAAAGCCATACGAACAAGACACTGCGATACGGTTTCACAGGGACAGGCCGATGGGGCCCTTTCCCTGCAACTCTGGGAAACTCGAATGACTTCATTCGAAGATGGAGGAAATGATCGACCAACATCGTCGCACGAAGGAAGCGAGAAAGCCAGGAGGAAGACAGAGGTGGAAGTGTGGGCGGGAGTTACTGGACGAGGACTCTCAGCTCCGGGAGGGCGCTCCGGAGCCGCAGGAGAATGTCGTTGAGAGATGGGAAGGGTCGGTCCCTGTCCGACGCGTCCCCTACCTGTTCCTAGAAAGTCCACCTGCATTGTTGCAGGGGTCTCAGACTGCAGTCTCTAGAGCAGCGATTCTCAATCGGTGGTCCAGGTCGGTCTGGCACTGGTTCGCAAGAAAATTTTGACGATCCTCAGAAGTTTTCGTTCGAGAGAGAAATAAAGAAAAAAAAATAAAAATATTATTCAAGGAAAAAATTAAAAATATAAAAAAATACTATCCTATACGACGCTCTTTTTTGCGTGAATTTTATGATTAATTTTCAAAACTATCTATGATTTTTCTTACTCTTGGACAGTTATTACAATTCTAAGCTATCTATAATCCTTACATTTAAATGTTTGGTGACAGACCTAAAAAATCAAGTAAAGTTTTATTCATTTACTTATACATCATTCATTATTATTTTATTTATTTATTTATGTATTTATTTATTATTATTTCATCTATTTTATTATCTATCTATCTATCTATATATATATATATATATGTCCATTTATATTTATTCTTAATTTATTTGTTTATTAATATACTTTTTTATTGTTATTTTATAAACTTATTTATTTTAAAAAAAAAGAAAAAAACTCAGCACCAGCGAACTACTTTTTTCACGAAAACAAACCAAAAAAAAGAGAAGAAAAAGAAGAAAAAAACCCGGGCTGGGAGGGGGGCATCTCTGGTCCAAATGTTATTTTCTTCATAAATTTCTGATTCTTGTGCGAAACAAAAAAAAATTTACAAAAAAAAAAATAAATAAACCTTACCGGTCCGCGATTTTTTTTTTTTTTTTAAATGGTTTTGCCGGTAGCGCACGGGAAAAAAGATTGAGAAACGCTGCTCTTGAGTGAGCTGTGTGATTTTGGTGACAGTTGACTTCGAGAGCTGGCTTCTCTCTGCTAAGGCATGAATTTAGCCGGTAAGGAGATCTAGCACAATACACACCTTTCCTGCACGCGACCAGAATATGATGTGGGGTCCCACTACTGACATCCGTAACACTGTAAGCGGAGTATGCGGTCTCGTAGGGCACCAAGAAAAAAGCGGCGCTGAAAACTGTCTCTACAGCTCGAAGCTACATAGAACAGCAACGCTGCTGATATATGAAATATAAATTGTCAAAAAAACCGAAAAAAGAGAACAACTTTTAAAAAGGAGACATACGAAAAGTACAGAAAGTACGTGAAGCAATGACTGGCACGTCGTTAAGGGAGAGATCAGACCTTACTTCATTAGGCTCTCTCTGTCCTGAATGTGGGAAGGTCCTCAAAACATGCAACATTAGAAGTCATTTATTACACTTTGTAAGTGAATGAATCATGAATTTTGTCTCACATAGATGTGAAAAGAAACAAGAAAATTCCACTTACTAAACGGATGGTCAAGTCGCACATAAATGTGAAAAGAAACAAGAAAACTCCACTTACTGAACGGATGTTCAAGTCACACATAAATGTGAAAAGAAACAAGAAAATTCCACTTACTGAACGGATGTTCAAGTCACACATAAATGAGAAAAGAAGCAAGAAAATTCCACTTTCTGAAAGGGTGTTCACGTCACACATAAATGTGAAAAGAAACAAGAAAATTCCTCTTGCTGAACGGATGTTCATAAGAGATCTAAGAGTAGAGATTACATCGTTACATAAGAAATCTTCTATCGCACTTTAAGTGCATGAATCATAAATTTTGTCCCACATAAATGTGAAAAGAAGCAAGAAAATTTCACTTTCTGAAAAGATGTTTATGTCACACATAAATGTGAAAAGAAACAAGAAAATTCCACTTGCTGAATGGATGTTCATAAAAGATCTCAGAGTAGTGATTCAGATGGTTATTAAAGAAATCGTCTATCACACTTCAAGTGCATGAATCATGAATTTTGTCACATATAAATATAAAAACAAACAAGAAAATTCCACTTCCTGAAAGGATGTTTATGACACACATAAATGTGAAAAGAAACAAGAAAATTCCACTTGCTGAATGGTTGTTCATAAAAGATCTCAGAGTAGATATTTAGATGGTCATTAAAGAAATTGTCTGTCACACTTTAAGTGCATGAATCATGAATTTTCTCACACATAATTGTAAAAACAAACAAGAAAATTCCACTTCCTGAAAGGATGTTCATGACACACACAAATGTGGAAAGAAACAAGAAAATTTCACTTGCTGAACGGTTGTTCATAAGACATTTAGATAGTTATTTAAGAAATCCTCTATCACACTTAAAAAGTGCATGAATCATGAATTTTGTCACACATAAATGTGAAAGGAAACAATACAATTCCACTTGCTGAAAGGATGTTCATTAGAGATTTAGATGGTTATTTAAGAAATCATAAATCGCACTTTGTAAGCGGATGAAACATGAATTTTGTCACACATAAGTGTGAAAATAAGCAAGAAAATTCCACTTGCTGAACGGATGTTCATAAAAGATCTAAGAGTAGAAATTAAAATGGTTATTAAAGAAATCGTATATCGCACTATTCAAAATGAAACCTAATCTGCATAAAACACAATTTTTCCACTCCGAGCCTAAGGTAGTTTGTAACAAAAAGTATAGGTTTCGGTCCAACCTACTGTAGATGTCCGCTCAGTGGCCTCAGTCTTTCTGTACGCACTATGAAGTTTTTCAATTTCATCTTGGTTGGGCCATTATTAAGTTTCAAATGTTCCTAGATGCTCTCTTGGCTCTTGTAATCTTAAATTTGTAATGACTTTACTCACTGATCAGTGACGACGCAATAGAGATGAGAATGGTAGAAAAAAAAATAGAATAAAAGTCAGGAACAAAGTTTTTTGCAAGTAACTAGTGAGAAATAGAAAGCGAATGAGGAAGAATGTTAGAACGCTCAAGGTTAGCCAATGTAGTATAACAATACTATAAAACGGGAAACGAGCAATTGAAAATCGAACTGATTAGCAGCATAAAACTCAGTAAGAATAAGAGAGTAAGACTGCGAGGAAATATAATTTGATTTGTTTGTGTCCTGCATGAATTATGACAATCTCATTATCATCAACCAACTTTTCAACAACTACAATTACAGTAAAATCTCTGTTTTAAAAAAGGAGATTGTTGCAGCAGAAAAAAATCAAGAAATTCTTTTTATTTTCGAAATGCTAAGGAAAGATTTGGAAAGACCCTCTCTCAGATGATACTGACAGAACTCGACGGTAAAGCGGTTACTGGTGCCCATTTTTTCTACAAAAAGTCATTCTGGGCATGTAAAACATTCCAGTTCATTCCACCGGATGAACTTAGTGAAGAAAAGAAAAGCAAATTAAATCTTGAGAGCCTACTTTGATGCATGAAAGCGACGGGATCTTGTGATGTCTACTCACACAGAGGTTAGCGAAACCCAAGAAATAACACAAAGATTAGCTTCGCTTGCTTTCAGGAACCAACAGATCTCCACAATAATCGTACTGCAAATCTACAAACAAGGTGCAAGCTCGCATCAGTAGCAAAGCACACCAAATCAATACTAGCACCAACAACAACTTCATGGCATCAAAATCTTCCAACTTTGGGAGAGAATCTCTCGAAAGACTAGTAGCCTATCGACCTATCAATGTAGTGATTTGGGAGTTGGCCTGTAGACTTCAGACTTCACTATAATCAAAATTGATACCGAGCAAAAACACTAGTCTTTGATCCTGAAAAGATTATTAAGCTCGCACATGTGTGGCATACTCGCGAGTGGCAAGAGCAGTGTGTGCAGATGAAATGCAGTAAAACTATACTGCAAAAAACTTAGCTTACTTATCATGACCTATGCTCACATGAAATATCCAGACAGCATCGGAGTTTGCAAGGCAGACTTAATCTCCGATTTCCGCAATAGTAATCGACTTTTTAGCCGTCAACAACCTGCTGTAGCTGATTTGACACATGTCAGATCTCTTCTAGAGGATAAACCACAACAACAGCTGTACTGTAGACTTAAAAAAAAGGCTATTCCCTCCAAAAAACATAGTGCAAAAAGTATTTGCAAAAAAATGTAGAAACCATGCCAAAGAGATTTAATGAACTGATCCTCAAAATGGAGACAAAGTTTCTTATTAAACTGATTTTTGGCTAAATGAACCTCCTGTATTTTTGAAACAGCCGTTTCAAAAAAAATACTTTCGTTAAAATTACCATGCTTTACAACTTATTTATGTATCATTTTCATTATATTTTGGTGCCCCTGTAGTCAAATCTTTTAAAGACAAATATTCACCAAAACCCATGAATAAAGACTCAAAGGGCGCTTCAGTGCTCAAGCACTAACTCAAAATATTTGTGGAGGTAAGGAGCTTATCACAACAAAAGTAAGCAGAAAAAAGAAAAAAAAAAGAGTAGAAAGTCTCTATATTTTTATTAAATATTGAACTAGAAATGAATTTTTGTTTAGCCATTTGGGATCCCTAAACAGCAGGGGCCCTAGCCCATAGAAGAGTTGGCCCATTCAGTGATCGGGCCTTGATTACATGAACTGATATTGTTTATACAGTACTCGCAACCGTTAAAAATGTCATAATAACGAATATTTGGCTTTTATTGGCGGATCTATCATTTCGAAACGCACTCTAAATTATCATGGGACCTACCACGCGCATTTATGGGGAAATCCCTATCGGGCCACACGAGCAGTGCGAAGGTACGAACGAACTGCTACTTCTTTCTGTTTTGTTGCTTAGAAAATTCCAAATTCATCTTAAAGTTAACGAAATACTTCAGAACGACAATAACATGATTCTGAAATTACCAACCATGTCATTTTGTTGTTCTATATAGCATTTTATATCGTCACCCATCGATGAATCGATGAAACCCGCTGGATGAACTGAAATTTTAGAGTCAGTCATTGGTGACAGAGGGTGGTAGCATTTTAAACGTCATTAAAAAAGAATTAAAATAAAAAAATAAGCTGGGATGATTAATCCAAATTTACAATAATAAAAGCTTAAGACGAAACTTGAACATTAAAAAATGCGGCAAAAAATTGCCCATTGTTTTCTTTCAATAGCTATTTTTTTACATTTTCTCAGCATTTCCAGAAATTAATCAAAGTCCACTTCTTCCTATAAACCTACAATTAGTTAATATTTTTGCATTTATTCTCTCGCTATTACATAGACCAGAAGCGCACATTGGAAAATCTTTAGCAAGGACATAGAGCTCTAAAATTTCATTGCACGTACAGAAGACCTGAAACCATGAAACGGACCTCTACAGTGCTACAGCAGAGGCAAGTGGCTACAGTGGCGTAGTTATCGCTATACCTATATTCGTCTCTACATTACCAAACTCTGTGGCACGACAGTCCGTGAAGGTCAAGGCCAACTGTGCCCAACTCAGTGTTCCTGATCAGGGGCTAAGTGTTGCAGATGTTCCGGCTAGGTGGTGATCCTAACACGACCCCCCCCCCAGGTGCAATGTTTCCAAACACGCTTGGTACTCATTTCATCGACCCACTGAAGGGAAGAAAGGCTGAGTCAACCATGCCCAAATCGGAAATAGAACCCGAGCATATGGCGTGAGAGAGCGGAGCGCTATCACTGAGCCACTGGGCTTTCGTCTCTATATTACTCTACTAATATCTTATATTTATATATGTCTATCTGTCTGCGTGTATATCTATATATTTCTATTTCTATCTATTACCTCTCTCCGTATGAGTTTTTTTTATGTATATTATATGCAAATAGAGAGAGAGATGCGTATGCGTGAAAATAAATGAGCCCCCCCCCCCCCTTTGAGAAAACTTTCTTGCCACGCCACTGAGCAAGGAGACCACGTTCAATTTTCCTACCCTGTGCCGGAAAGGTCTGTACCGGATCATGCCGAATGAGTTCGTTCCCCGAGAAACCAGCTGTTTGAAGTCAACTGCCACCATAACTACTCAGCCAACTCCAGAGAACGCCGCCTGAGAATTCCTGCAACGCAGATCCCGACGACTCCCAAGGAGCTGGGAATGCGCGGGAGAGGGGCTGCCCCTTCCATTTCCCAGCGACGTTCTCCTGCGACTTCGAACCACCCTTCGGACCCAGGAGCCCTCGGCCTAGCGAACCGCCCCTGCTCCACAACTTCCACCCCACTGTTCCTCCTGACTTTCTCGCTCAGCGAGGACGTACGACAATGTTAGTCGAACATTACTCCATCTCCAAATGAAGTTGTTCAAGATCCCCAGAATGGCAGGCAAAAGGTCCCATTAACCTGTCCCTGTGAAACTTTCGCCGCGCCGTGTTCTCCGCTTTTGTCAAATTTCCTTTCATCCATAGGCTCACATTGAAAAAGAGGTTCCTTGCAACACCTAAAACAAGGGCGCGCATTTCCCCAAGAACGAAACCCTCCAAACGGAAAAGACCCTCAAGCAACCCCCCAAAATTATGATGCCACTATCTGCACCAAGGCCTCCTCTCCCCCTCCCTCCCCCCGTCCCTTCTTGGCACCTTTGCCGAAACACATTCTATGCAATAATTTGCAATTTTGCGTTCTGTTAAGGTTGCCTTTCATTATTGTATCCAACATGTATGGCACTCAAATCAACATAATAGTTTTAAGAACGTAATCAAAGCAAAACTAAAGAAATACAATTGTAAAACGGCATTCCATGTCAAAAATACCAGGCACTCAACCTGCCCCTTTTTTACTTATATACAATTTTAATGTGTCAACAATTTGTGGACTTAAAACAAATTCCATTCATACTAAGAAATTTAATATTAAAAAAATCAATTTAATCTAGAATCATGCCGCTACAGAGATTTTAAAATTTAGTTAAATAATTATCGGGGTTTGATTTAGAAATTCAATCGTGCTACTGATTAATTTCGTAAGACATTGGATTAAATATTTTTTAAGACATGTAGTCACAGTACAAGTTTTGAAACATCTTTTGTGAAAGAAAAAAAATGGCCTTTAAAAGGAAAAAAAAGGGGGGGGGCTTTCCCCCCCTCCCCTTTTTTTTTTGAAAAATCTTACTTGTAAAAGGTTTCTATTATTCATTGTTCACCATTTGATTGCTGCATCTGCTCACTGTTGAACTTCACCTTACAACTGTTTGAAACAAACATGTCACATGTAAAAAGAACGTAGTCCGTCCTTTTCTTATTTTTGGCCACTACGCATCTGGCAGTGTCAAAATCGTATCAACTAAAAATAAAACTATGACTATTCTAGTTTACTTAAGTGAAAAATTCTTATATGATGGTAAACTTTAAGAATGAAAACTACCTGCACCCCCCTGAAACTTGGCTACGGCCCGATGCTTAGCTTAGTTGTGGTGTTGATCTGGTTGACTTGCACATGACTTCGTGCATGGGAAGCAGCAGAATAATTTGTAAAGGTTTCTTTTGATCTTTTTCGAAATCTTTTCGGATTCAGCTGATCTTAGGCTGCCTTCAGGATTTGGCTTGCGTTCATGCTTCTTATTTTTCATGCTTCTTATTTTCAGTCGAAACCACTTTCTTGTACTTTTCAAATCTTTCTCTATGGTCTCTAATCTCGGCGTGTTTATGTAAGGATTTTGAATTTCAGGATGTGGTTCTGGCAAATATTCTGATTGAGGGCTTTCAAATTTTTCATTGTAGGGCATCATTTGCTCTTTGTAAGTTGTAGGAATGTGTTGAAAAAATATAGAGGATTCATGCAGTAGTCCGGACATTATTTGGGAGTCAACATCTTTATTTGTATATTTTTCGGGACTTTTTGTTTTTTCAAAGTTTTCACGGTAGTGAACCAATTTTTCTTCAAAACTGGGTGGAATTCTGTGAAAGAAAATAGAATTTCGACTTAAAAGTCCGGATGCTATTTGAGTGTTGTAGTCATTTATTTCCTCTTCTTCAGATTCCCAGTTTGTCGAATCTTCGTAATACATTTTTTTTTCGTTGTATTATTTTCGATTATCACTCAAGTTTTGCTGCTATCTACGAATGGTAACAATATTATTACGCTAGTCCCTTCAGCTTTGTTGCTTATTAACCATCATTCATTGTTGAAGTTTAACTTTTGGATCTTAGTTTGTAACACTGTTTCGTTCCAACACTATTTCTGAGCCGTTCCATTGTAAAGCATTTTGATATATTAAAGGGAGGGAGAGGTAATTGAAGTGTTGGCACCTTTCCCTAAAATAGGGTAATCTCTTTTTTGGTTCAAACTGACTTCTTCACGTTCACGGAGCAGCGTTAAGCTCTCCTCACTTCCAAGCATAAATTGTTAAAGCGCGTTCAAACTAAAACTGCAGATCTTAAAACACTTTTTGAACGCGGATAACTGTCACTCTTTTTAGAGCACATTGAGGCGCTCTTTTTGGAGCAGTTTTATATTTCTTAAATATAAAACTATTCTTAACTTACACTGCAACCGACAGAGCTGAATAGCTCGATCTACAGACTCGTTCTGCTGGTAACCAAGAGAATGAGTGTTCAAGCCCAAGTCCGGACAATCTGCATCAAAAAATTAGAGACATATAGCGCATCACATGAACACTTAATAACAATGAGTAACAAATATGAGGGAATAGAATAGATGAGAAGGAAACTCTCTTTGCTGTTGTGAGAACTTGATGCAACATGGAGCTGAATTGATTCTTAATTGTAAGGCTTTTTTTTTAGAAGCTTCGTCTCCGTTAAGAAAATTAAACCATAATGTAAGCGAAAATACGAGTATCAGGTTTAAGATTTCAGACTACAATGGAATTGTTTTTTGTTCAGAAAAAATAATAAATCGTGTATTGAAATATAGATTCTTCTAATGAGTTTTTGACTCTTTGTACAAATAAAAAATTTACTACCTCAATTTGAAGGGTAGTATAATATTTTTTCTTCTTTTTGCAAAAAAAAAAAAAAGCCTTTCACATTTTTACTACATTCGAAAAGCTACGCTTTAAAAAGAACTTAGTTCAAATTATTTTGTATTTTAACCGTGCTGTTAAATGATGAACATGTGCTGCCATCTAACGACCAAACGGCACGACCTTGAGGGTCACAAATTTGGACAAAATCCTAAATATAGGTCAATTCCCACTAGGTATGAGCCCAGGTAAAGCGGTTTGACTGCATAGGCCCTAGTTCGGCTGCAACGGGGTCCAAAGAAGATAATTTTGACCCAGAAATGCAACGGAGTTACCATTAAAATTACCATTTTTATCGCTTTTTCTACTATTGTACTGCAGTATGAGCCGTTTGCATGCTTAACTTTAAATTAATTACTTTGAATACTAATTTTTAATAAACGGTTCTCAAATTCAAATTGGCAACTACTTTTAATTTCACTAACTTGAATACCAAAATAACATAGTTACAGGATATTTATCGTTTGCAAATGGAACTAATTAATTTCGTTTTATATTAATCGTCTGCTAGTAAAAAGTATTTATCGTACGCTAATAAAAACAATTACTTGAACTGGATATTTATCGTCTGCTATCAAAGGTATCCCACATTGATAAGCAAAAAATGGCAGAAGAGAAAAAGCTCTGATTTATTGCACATGGCACACTAAAGTACAAAAATTCAAGATCGTTTCGACTTTTCAAATAACTTAGATTATGCCCATAAATAAATCCGTGTTCTCCCTCATATTCAATTTACTAACAAAAGATGCCAAAGGTGTTGGGAGATCGAACCTAGTGACGAATTCTGAAATTCCAATGGAAACGCCATAGCATTTCTGGGGCCTAACTAGCAAATTTGAACCCTCGTTGCAGCGAAACTAGGGCCTATGCAGTCAAACCGCTTTACCTGCCCTCATATCTAGTGGGAATGGACCTATAGCTAGAATTTTGTCCAAATCCGTGACCCTCAAGGTCGTGCCGTTTGGTCGTAAGCCATAACGGTTCGAGCAGCCTGTGATAACAAATTGTAAAAATTTTCAAAAAAAAAAAAAAACAATTTTCTTCCATGTCTTATCTTATATATTATTTCTGTAGATTATTTTTCTGTCTGTTTGCGAGATCTTTCTTATCTCTTGGAGGAATTCCCCCCTCATTTTAAAACATATGAGATCGGCTAATACTCAAACATACAACACATAACACACGTAATAAAATAATTGCAGTGGGAATGATACTTGGTGTTTCGACTACTTTATGCAGGCTATAGTTATCATTTAGATAAGTTGACTGTTAATCGAAGGGTGTACTTTATTATTATTAATTTTTTTTAAAGCTTTGACTCCGTCCAGATCACTAAGCATAATGTAAGAATAAAAAAAGTATTAGATTTACCTCAAGGGAATCCTTTTTGTGCAGAAAAACATCATTTTTCATTGTATGCTGAAAAGTAAATTTTTCTAATAGCAAGGTTCGACGTTTTGTACAAATGAAAAAATACCAAAAAGAAAAAAAAATGCCAAATTGAAGCTACGAGTTTCACCCAGTAAAACTTTAACTATTTATTCGAATACGATATAAAACGTTAAAATTTGTATCAACTTCATTAGTAAAAAATCATTTTCTACTCCTCTGCTTTCGGCTAAAAAAATTATTTTGTCTACGTTCGAAAAATTACACTTAAAAAACTGACTCAGTTCAACTGGTTTCGGTTTTGAATTTTAAGTGTTCGATTAAAAGAAAAACATGTGCGGGCATTCAAGCCGTAACGGTTAAAGCAGCCTGCTATGGGAAATTGTTCAATATTCAGAAATAAAAACACTTATTTTCAATCGAATGAATTACTTCTCTAGAATGTTTGTTTCAATCGCTACATGAAAGCTTCCTCATTCTTTAATCAAATTCCATGTTTTACGAATAATTTTAAATCGTATCATGCTGGCTAATGACAGAACATAGACGCATGTTTTTTTTTTTTTTTTTCCTTTTTTTCGGCAAAAAGATTTTTATGTTTTTCATTAAGCATTCCTTCAATGAATAGCATTCGAAAAGGAAGGCGCAACTGCTAGGTTTGTTGGAGTGTCGTGCTGTTAATCAGAATGGCACCAGTTCGAATCCGTGCCAATAAATAGCTCTTTAATGTTGCTTTTTTTTCCGTCAGATGTTCACGTAGGCAGGACTGTATTTGCCACAACCTGTTTTTTTCACATGCAAAATTACTGCTTTCTCACGAGTCACTCAGCCACACTTTTAATAATATTTATGTTTGCATTGAAAATACGTAAAACCAAAAGTTGAGCAATGATTAAATTATCACAACGTTGTAATTTACGAGGTTTTGTTACGAATGTCTTCAAATTACATGCCTTCTCATGTGCGCTTACTTTTTTCCGTTTACTTTTTTTCGGTTTATCTTGATAATGTTCTTTCTTTGAAATTTTTAAAGAGCGAAATGCTTTATGAAACGATTCGAAGCACAGTGCGGAGTTCCGCACGGGTTGACTAGTCATAATTAATATATTTGCATCTTTTTAAGAATTTTCATTGTAATTACTTTGAGGCTAGTTCATAATCAACATAAACAGATAGGAACAGAAACATACAATCTTCGAGTGGAAAAAAAAAAACCCTCTATCAATATTAAATTTATGATGCGAAGAAGAAAATGTTAAAAAATAAGAAATCTAACCTCTATTACAAGAAAAAGCTCCTCGATCTCACTTTCACACATAATGAAGCTATCTACAAACGCTGAAAGATGTTACAATTAATGAATCGAATTATTAAAACAACCCAAAAAATGTTACACCATTCCGGCGTTATTTCGGTCTAGAGCGTACACTTTCTTTCGGCAACTGCTTCCCAGAGCGTCTACATGCAACCATGCCAAATTCCAGAATTCGAATGACGCTTTCGCAAAACATTTATCTCTGATTTCATCTTATCAGTGAGTCATGGAAATCACGTGCCAAGTCTTCAATCTGCTGTAAACTCACGTGACCACTTTATCACAGATAACTTTCAGATACTACATAAAACATTTGTAATCAGCACGTCGGGCAAAAACTTAATTAAAGAAGATATCGCATTTCATCCCAACACTTCAATTTATGTCTTTATTTGAAATTAATTTCATAATTAATTTCAAAACCCCTGTAGAGATTTTTTTTTTCCGAACTTGAACTGTTTACAAAAGTTAGTCTATTCTATTTGTTTCTCGCATACAGCTGAACACTTGATTTTTCCTTTTCATGATTATTCCATTATTACATTTCGCACTTTCAAAAAAGCCACTTTTTTTTTTTTTTTAACTTAGTTGTTTTTCAATGTTTATTTCACTTTAGGAATTAATTTCAAAGCATTCTTTTTTTTTTTAAATTATTTTCATCAATGAAGTCGTTTTTAAAATTTTAAAAGTATTTTTTTTTCTCAAAGAGCATGTTTAAAAACATAGAATTTGACCATTTCTTAAATAATTTCTTTAAGTTTAATACTTTTAAAAAATTAATTAAATCGGTGCTCTTTCATCGTTTAACGCTTCTGTCGATGACATCACAAATGATGAAATGCCATTAGTGTTGCCATTCACGGTCCAAAATATTTAATTCTCATCTTTACTCACGTGTATTGGCAACGATATGGTTGATAGCAAGCGTCGAGCGCAATTGTAATTCGCTTCTTGATTATCATAACGTGGACATGCGGTATAAAGATGCGCCATAGTGCATCATTTGTGACGTCATAAAGACCACGCCTTGTTTGAAGAATCGGACATTTTAAAAAATTAATTAAAAAATAACTGTTGGGAAAATGAAATTTTTTTTCTGAATCCATGTTTTTTTTTTTTTTTCTTCTTATTCGATCAATTTCAGTGACAAAAAGTACTACTTTTGACTAAAGGAAACAACCCCATAATGAGTTATAATTACTTATTTTTCCAAAAACAGCGATTTTCGCTTCTGCAACTATTTTTGATCGAATAATAAGACAATGATAGTGTTTTTTGATTCCTTTCTACGATAATGTTCGTGTGTATTTCATCATTCCAAAAACGAATGCATACTTGAAATTCTGCACTAATCATCCTCAAACGAATAATTTTAAGACTTAATCGGGTTATTCGCATATAGTCTATTTCCAAATCGGTGTTTTTTTGCACATTGATACAACTTTTTAATTACTTTAATAATCTCTACTATTATTATTATGTACAATTCCAATCAGTGATGCAAACTATTGTGATATGTAATCTAAGACTCCTATGCTAATTTATGTACTAGCTGCATTACTCGGCGTTGCACGGTCTTCCTCGAAAATAAAAGTTTCGTCTAGTGACACATGTTGAACAATCAGGTTTAAAAAAGAAGAAAAGACAAATAGTCTAAACATTTCCCGTCAATGTGTAGAAAGCACAATTTTATGACTAAAAATTTGAATTTAGACACACATCATTGCAATATTTTCATACTCATTTCTTTCTTACGGATTTCCTTGTGAAACCCCCTAGGTTGTCCCCACACACCCCATTGGTACGAAATAAACTTATGTGAATTCCTGAGCATCAAAGGACCGATGTGCCATGTTTGGAGATAGTCCGACGAAAACTGGATTTGCAAAAGGAAAATCCCCCGTGGAGTGTATTCGCACCCTCCCCCCTTTCCTCATAGGAAGGGGAAAAACCCTATGACAATTCCTGACCATCAAAGAACCTCTGGGACAAAATTGGCAAAGATCAGACGAAAACTGTGGATTTGTATAAGGAAATCCTCTGTGGGAGGGAGGGTTTCCCCTATTGCGCACGAAAAGTACCATATGGATCGTTCCACTTCAAATCGCCTAAATTAAATAGGTGGCCATGCCGTCATGGCCGCGATTTTGTCGGAGTTTTTTTTTTACAAATAGATATTTATGAGAAAAAACCCCCTTTATTTCATTTTATTTTATTATTTCATTTTATTTTTTATTTTTTTATTTATTTATTTTTTTTTTTTTCATTTTTTTAGATTTTTGAATAAAAATTACGTTTTGGAGATTTTTTTTTCAAAAACTTGATTTTTGATCATTTTTCAGAGTCCCCGTTTTATCATCAATTTAGAAAATCTCTCTGATTTCTTTGTTTTTTAACCAATTAAGCTGAATTTGGTATCAATTTCAAGCTAATACTTGTCTGTTCAAAAACAACAACACAAAAAAAAAAACTTCTACTTTTTCCTACAAAGCAAGAGAATGATTTAAAAATGCTAGAAAAATATTTAATGTAGATCATAGTAGATGTCTGGAGATATGAGAAGTTCCTAGTTGAAAAAAGCATAAAAACTCATTTTAAATAAAGAGTGGCAACACCCAATTATTCATAGGATACACTGTAAAAACGATTCAGAAACGTTCCTGGAAAATATTGGGCAGCTGATGTGCCCAATTTCTGCCAGTAACATATCTTGCAAATTCCAGGAGCGTTCTCCTATAATTCAGTAATTATATTATCCTGGAATCTTCCTGAACAATTCAGAAACCGTCCCGTTAATAGCCAGACGCGTCTTTGGAAAATTAGAGTAAACTTAGAAAATTATAGTGTAATAGCTTGGATTCTTCCCGATTTATCAAGGAAGTTCCAAGAGCATTACTGCAAACATGGCCAAAGCTAAGCCAGAATTGCAAATAAGTAACGGTAAATTTACTCACCTGCAATTAATGAAAGCTACGCAGTCCATACTTATTTGCTCCCTTTGGGAACTTATTTAGCATGGACGAACTGTTGATTGACGACTCACTTTATAAATACACTCAGTTAATATTTAAACTGGGAGCTGGAACTATTTTTCACAACACTGAAAAGTCTGCATTTGAGCAACTTGTAGCAATTCAGGAATTATATTTGATTTTTCCAGGAGGTGGATAAAAACCATTAAATTCCCAATACGTAACACGGAAATACCCAGTAACGTTTCGGAATTTTTTTACAGTGTACTTTCTGTCATTCACTCTGAAAAAGAAAAGTATTAGCTTGAAATTAATACTAAATGCATCTTAATTAGTTAAAAAAATCAAGAAATTGTGGAGATTTTTTAAATTTATGGCAAAGCGGTAACTCCGAAAAATGATCTAAAATTGAATTGTTCAAAAAATTCTCCAAAACATAATTTTTATTCAAAAAAAACTAAAAAATAATAATTTGGGCTTTTCTTGTTGATATCTATTAGTAAAAAAATAATGGACAAAATCGGAGACATGACGGATCATGTCATAAGGCGATTTGACGCGAAATGACCCCTATGTGAATTATTGAGCTATAAAGGACAAAATTTAACAAAAATCCGACGTAAACTGGATTTGCATAAGGGAATCCTTTGTGGGGTGTTTTCGCACCCGAGCCCCTCTCTCATAGGTACACGAAAAACTCCCTACTTAAAAATTCATAAGCATCAAAGAACAGCTGTGCGAAATTTGGCAAAGATCGACGAAAACTATGGATTTGTAAAAGGAAACCACCGGTGGGAGGGGGGGGGGGGCAACGACGAAAGAAAACTGCTGTGAATTCTTGAGAATCAAAAGACCTCTCTGCCACATTTGGCAAAAATATGACGTAAATTGTGAATTGCATTAATAAATACGTTTTTTGGTTAATTATAACATGTAATACATTTAAAACTAATGTTTTCCTAATTGTTTTTTAACGATGCTCACATTTTTTAATGCTGATTTTAAAAATGCAATTAATTTTTCTTCAGCAGATCCAATTTAAAATCCATATTATTATTAGGTAAATCAATTATCTCATCAATGTAATTGTTTCACAAGTAATTTAAACGAAAACGAAAATTTCTTCACTTTTTCAATTCCGGTATTTGATGACGACTCTTTCAATTGAAGTCAAAAAATACTAAACAAAAGAGCTGAACTGAACTACCGACGTAACGTAAAACCGAAAGTATGCTCGGATTCACATTTCTATAATCATTACGGCTTCAACTTCGTTTATGCGTAGTACTTACATAAAAACCCTTTTTTGGGCATGTGTCCAAAATGTTCTTTACTCGAATATGCCGCTTGTCTGACGACAAGAGAAAGGAGAAATTAAGATGATTCACGGGGCTACCAGCAAAAGTGAGATTTATCATAGTTTTAAGTGGTGACGTGACCTGATCGGTAAGGCATCGGACTTGTGATCGGAGGGTCCCGAGTTCGATCCTCGCGGGTCGAAGATGCACCGTCTTCATTAATGGTGACTGGGTGACGTTAAATATGCTCGTGGTAACAAAGTCCTCCAAGTGAAACGATACCTCTGGGGGTGCTGGACCAGGAATTGCTCGGTTCCTGGTCTGGTTCAAAATATCAGAGCTGTCTTCAGGGTCCCATCCAACTGGTTAAGCCTCAAACAGTGGTAAGTACGGGAAATCCGAAGTGAAAAGTCTGAACGAGATGAGTTGTGCTCCCTCTAGTGAGATAAATATGCGACAAAAGTAATCTCATTAGGATTTTTTCGTTTATCATTTTTTTAAACAAAATATTCTTGTTCAGAATATTTCTTAAACATTTTATTTAGAGCAGTATCAATGGTTTAGGTTTAATTTTAAGTATGAATCGTGTTGATACATCAATTGGTTAATTTTCAATTGTTGCTTTACGATGCTTTCTTAACCAAAACACATTTACTTCTAAGGGCCCACGAAAGGCCATGTCAGCTTTGTCAGAAAATAGGGGCACAGTCCTTGGAAGGGGCCCCGCTCTGAATCGTAGTAGTATAAGTTTTGAAAATTTTATTATTTCAGATAAAACAGATTTTCAGATCAGATTTTTTTCAACGTGTAAAAAAAAAAAAAAAAAAAAAAAAAAAACTTGTTTTTTGCTGTACCATTGTACAAGTTGTATCTCGAACACATCCTGCTGCTGCAACGAAAATTATTATTTGTTCTTCTTTTAAATAAAATGCTATTAATCGATTTTAATAGATATTAGCTGGTTATTTAAATCAATATTTGGTTATTTATTTTTAATAATTAATGTTTCTGAATATTAATTAAGTATTTAATTAATAATAAATGTGATTTTTTTTTTCAATTGAAGAGGCGCCGGTCTTCTCTGGATGCCCGAACCGAACTTTATTCTCAGTCCGACCCTGACTTATAATACAAATACAAATACAAATGTGACGACCAGCAACAGGCACTGGGCCCAGCTAGGCTGGTCCTAGTCAATTAATTAGTCCCCAATGAAGATCAATGGCCCTCTTAAAGCTATCCACTCCCTTGCTCATTACCGCCTCTTCCGGTAAGCTATTCCAAGTGCCCACGACCCTGCTAAAGTAGTAGTTTTTCCTGATTTCCAAGTTAGCCTGAGATTTAAATAGTTTAAAACAATGACCCCTTGTCCTGCTTTCCCCGCAAAAATTTAATCCATTTACATCTTTCATTTTGATAAATTTAAATAACTGAATCATGTCCCCTCTGACTCTCCTTTGCTCCAGGCTATACATGTTAAACCTATTAAGTCTGGTATCATAATCTAAATCTGAGAGTCCCCTTACTAATTTAGTTACCCTTCTTTGAACCCTTTCCACTACAAAAATATCTTTCTTCAGATAAGGCGACCAAAACTGAACAGCATACTCCAAATGAGGTCTTACTAAACTCCTATATAAAGGCAGAAGAACTTTCTTAGATTTGTTTGAAATAGATCTATTGATGAACCCAAGCATTTTGTTGGCTTTGTTACTAGCAATACTGCACTGTTGACTAAACTTGAAGTCCTGATTTATAAAGACACCCAGATCCATAACATTTCTGCCTGATTTATGACTGAACCCTGTAAACGATATCTCATACGCTTATTTCCATGACCTAAGTGTAGCACTTGACATTTCCCTACATTAACTGCCATACCCCATTTATCTGCCCACTTAGTAATATGATCTAAATCCTCTTGCAGCTGTTTTACTTGTTCTTCATTTTCGACAATCCCCATAACTTTTACATCGTCAGCAAAACAATTCATGCTTCCAGAAATATTTTCATTGATGTCATTCATAAATATAATAAACAAAAGAGGCCCTAAAACTGATCCCTGAGGAACCCCACTTAAAACATCACTCCAATTAGAATGATTTCCTCTCACAACTACTCTTTGCTTCCTACCAGTAAGCCAATTTCTAACCCAAAGTAAAGTTTTTCCTCCTATTCCAATGTCAGCTAACTTGCTGAGAAGAGCAACATGCGGTACCTTGTCAAAAGCTTTTTGAAAATCAATATAAACAACATCCACACATTTTTTGTTATCTAAAGCTGAGGTAACCTTGTCGTAGAAATACAATAAATTAGTAGTACAGGATTTACCTTTCCTGAAACCATACTGCAAACTAGTCAACAGACTATTAGTCTCTAAGAACATCATGATCTTAATTTTGATCAAAGTTTCGAAAATCTTACAAATCACCGAAGTCAAACTTACAGGTCTATAATTCCCAGCAATACCTTTAGACCCCTTCTTGAAGAGTGGCGTTATGTTAGCCAGCTTCCAGTCCTCTGGCACCGTCCCCGAGTTATAAGAAGCATTGAAAATATTCAAAATAACATCCACTAATTCCTCTGCACATTCAACTAAAATTTTTGGATAAATATTATCTGGTCCCGGAGCTTTAGTTGCTTTAATCTTTTTCAAATGAAATAAAACCTCCTCCCTGGAAAATACAAAATCCTCAAGCTGTATAATAGCTTGTGTCTTGTTAGTGTCAACTGTTGAGATACAGTTATCGTTAAACACACTGGGAAAAAAGTTATTTAGAACATTTGCAATATCCCTATCGTTTTGGATTAAATTTCCATGCTCATCAACCAAAGGCCCAATTTGACTGTTTCGAGCTTTCCCAGAATTAGCGTAAGCAAAAAACCTCTTAGGGTTCCCATCAATGTCATCTGCCAGCCTTTGCTCCAATTCCCTTTTCTGAATCCGTACCAAATACTTAAAATTTCGCCTTGCCTTACCATACTGGAGCCTCTCCGCACTCTGACCAGTTTCTTTAAACTTACGAAAAGTGGCTTGCTTATAATTAAGAGCTTCTTTAGTCTCCCTGGAGAACCACATGGGCCAAATTTTGGTACTAACACCTTTTCTCCTAAATGGAACATAGTCCCCAACGGTTTTAGCAAGTTTATCCTTAAATTCCGTCCACTGCTGATCTACGTCGCTATTTTCCAACCCTGACGAAAAAACCTCTTTCAAGCTCTGCCTAAGTGCAACAAAATCGGTGTTTCTGAAATTGGGCACAAACCTAAAATTATCATCTTTGCACACTTCAAATTTAACCCGGAACCTAATGCTGTTATGATCACTATCTCCAATATGCTCCCCTACACTCAACCCCAGAACAAAACTACCTATGTCACAAAAAACTAGATCCAAAATGGCCTCCTCTCGAGTTCCCTGAGTTACAACTTGATCTAAGAAACAGTCACCAATTACTTTTAAAAATTCCTCTTCTTTGCCATTACCAGGATAAAAATTATTCCAATCAATACCCGGAAAATTGAAATCCCCCATTATGATAACGGATCCCTTACTAGACATGTCACTAATAATACGGTACATCTGATCATCTTGTCCCTGGTTTGAATTAGGTGGCCTATAAATGTTTCCAAAGCGTAGCTTTATGCCCTTACTGCTCATCAACTCCAGCCAAACCATATCAATATCAGTAGGCTTATCATTTATGACCAATTCATTGCGAATAAAATTGTCTCTAACATAAAATAAAACCCCACCACCTCTTTTACCTACTCTATCCTGTCTGAATAAATTATACCCAGCAATATGTAATAACTCTGCATCAGATTCGGTAGCCCATGTCTCTGTAATTCCGATAACATCCAACTTCTCATCCATAACTATGCTTTTCAATTCATCCATCTTGTTCCTAATACTGCGAGCATTGGTATAGAAAACTTTAAGCATGCCTAAGTTGCTTTTATTTAACACCCTGAAATTTCCTAAATTACAATTGTTAACATTACTACTCTTGTTTGTCACTTTATTTCCATTTCTAGCAATACCCAAAAACATTTCATTCTCTCGATACCTGGTGCTTGAACCATGCCCCCCATTCCAACTTAGTTTTTTGACTCCGAAGCCCTTAAAATTAATCCACTAACCATTTTGACCCCTGTAGAGCTCAGATGCAGGCCATCCCTAGCAATCCAATCCCGTTTACAGTGACTCCATACATCAATGAACCTGATACTGCGCTTTTCGCAAATTGACTTCAGTAGCAAGTTCATACACCTCGCACGTTGATTTAGCCAGCTCCTATGCACTCCATACCTGGGAAGCAAACCAACCACTTGGACATTCGTCGAAAAGCTGGTTGCTTTATCCAACAGGGATTCCCATCCCCTAGAAAACTCCTCATTTTTACTGTGGCCTACATCATTTGTTCCCACCCACAAAGTAACCATGTCCTCCTTATTCAATACTCCCTTCTTTTCAGCAACCATATTAACGTCTTTTACCCAAGCCCCTGGTAAACAACACCTAGCCACCTTACGCTTTACTCTCCCAACTGTGTTACCCACCTCCCTTACCATAGAGTCCCCCAAAATTACACCCTTAGTTTCCCAATCTAACTCCTCATTTGAAACTTCCCCCTGAATCTCTGGAACATTTATACCCTCTACAACTGGCTTACACCCTAATGCTAACTGGGCTTCCAAAACTAGCATCTTAAGTCTTAAGTCTGAGAGTTCAGCACATTTAGTGCAAATATAATCCTCTTCAAAAACAGACTCATTTTCCCCCTTATACAGGCAGAACATATGACATAAATCACAAGAGATCCACCTGTCCCCCTTCCCACTCTTTACCTCTTTCATAATGCATATAACACCCATTTCTACTCAGTGAATATGTTCCAAAAGGCAAAACAGTAAGATAAAAATGCAAAAAAACACAGAATAAATACTAAAAACAGCAGTAAATAAACAGAGTTGCTACACCCAATAAAGCACACAAGATCAAAAACCAGGAGATCACCACATGTTAGGCTTAGCTCCCAAAAATGCAAAAACACTTCAAGAATACAATAACAGCAAAAATGAGCCCCCAAAACACAATAAAACTAAATTACATGATAAAGTGAAGTAAAAAAACCTAAAACTAGACAGTAATAATGAAAAATTATAGTAAAAAAACACTTATCAAATTAGCAGCAAAAAACACTCCCTGCATCACAGGCGCCCTCTAGTATGTAGAACTTCGAAAAGAACCACATAAACTGTAGTTAACCCAGGTGATTGTTGACTCGGCGATTAAAGACGCGGTGGTGGCAGGGCCGAATTTAGCTTCATGCCGCCCCTAGGCAGTTTTGAAATCAACCGCCCCTCCATTTAAGTGATTTATCCAAGGTCAATTTAAATACTGAAAAGCATTTATTTTCACGAGGCTTTAATTTTCACTAGCCCGTCGTAATAGAGAAAATTTAAGTATCGTGAAATATTTCAACTTTATATATTATAATCAAATTTTGATTTTGCGAATAATAAATTCACAAAATGTAGTGCATGCAACCCATGTTTTTCCTTTTAAATATTGCAAGTGTTTTGATTGCTATTAAAATTTGCAATCACAAACTTTTCTGGCAATCTGTAAGGCTAAAGGAGCTTTAAAACTGCATGAAGCTTAAAGAATTTTTTTTTTAATTATTATTATTCTTTTTAGTTCGTTTCAAAAGCGTGATGAATTCAAAAACTATTTCTTTCAATTATATTCTGCCTTTAGTATTTGCGTGTCTGAAATTTAGCATTTGATTTTAAACACTTTCATAAGACAGTGACAACAGCATTGAAATTGACGAAAACAGAATTCAAAGTAACCGAACAAAATTATTTGAGCAATAAAAAACACCGTAATTTTAAAATCATTCAGTTTACTTATTTTTTTTTCAATAATCAAATACATGTATTAAAACTATCAAATTGTGGGGTTTTAAAGCGGCACCCTATAGTAAATAAACAATGCACATTAAAAATTTAAAAAATATTTTGATTCGTTCTACAAATAAATGGATAAAACAGTACATACACTGCTCGACATTGAAAATGCAACACCAAGAAGGAGTGTTCAGAAATTTATGCAAATTTGAGAGTAGACGTACATTACTGAGTTATGTAAATGATGTAAACTGCGCAACTCTCCGACGCACGCGAAGTAAGATATAAGGAAAGGAACTTGCGGAATGGGCAATACTCGTGCCGTTAGTTCTGACTGGAGAATTATAGAAGAAATTTTGTTTTTGTCTTGGAGGATACGTATAACACAAGAGAATTTCAGGCCGCCGTCAACGAAGGCTCTTCCAGCAGATAGACGATTTTACGAGGGGTATGGTGATCGGACTGAGAAGGGGAGGTTGGTCCGTACGTAAATCGCAGCTGATACCCACATGGATGCGAGCACGATGCATCGGCTGTGCCGAAGATGGTTGGAACAATGAAATGTGGCAAGATTGAGGGATGCAGGGGCAGCCAGAGTGACGTCAGAACGCGTGGATCGACGCATCCACCGACAAGCTGTAGCAGACGCACAAGTCACTTGTTCCTCGATTCTGCAGCAGGTGCAAGATACCTTGGATGTTCCCGTGTCAACCAGAACCTTTTCCCGTCGT
The DNA here is from genome assembly GCF_026930045.1 of Uloborus diversus. Classification (NCBI taxonomy): domain Eukaryota; kingdom Metazoa; phylum Arthropoda; class Arachnida; order Araneae; family Uloboridae; genus Uloborus; species Uloborus diversus. Next base: position 45,912,202 of record NC_072736.1, read on the forward strand.
TTGGTTGCACGTGGTCTGCAATCACGGCGTCCGCTAAGAAAACTGCCATTGACCCCACACCATAGACAGCAACGTTTAGTATGGTGCCGGACTAGAGTGACGTGGATGACAGAATGGCAAAATGTCATGTTCTCAGATGAACCCCGCTTCTGTTTATCCAGTGATAGTCGCCGCATACGTGTGTGGCGTCGACGTGGAGACAGATCTAATTTGGTAGTAACTCTGAATCGTCCCACCGCACGACAACGTGGCATAATGGTTTGGGGCGCAATTGCGTACAATTCCATATCACCTCTAGTTCGTATTCAGGGCACTATAACGACCCAACGATACTTGGATAATGTGCTGCGGCCGGTGGCAATCCCTTACTTTCAAGGGCTACCTAATGCAATTTTTCAGCAGGATAACGCCCAACCACAGTGCTCACATCTGCCAACATGGTCTCCAAGGCACACAGATACTTCCCTGGCCACTATACTCTCCTGACCTGTCACCAATCGAACATGTGTGGGATGAGATTGTACGCCGTTTGCAGACTCTGTCCCTGCCTCGTTCAGAAGACGTATTGTATCAAATGGTTGAAAGGGAATGAAGAGTCATCCCTCTGGACACCATCCGCACCCTTATTGACTATATGCCTAGACGTGTTTCTTCGTGTATCGCTGTCCGCGGTGGTCCTACATCCTACTGAGCCGACGCCGTTCTCGCTCTGTATTCTGCCTATCATTTTGAAATTAAGATCATTTATTAATCCTTGCTGTCTCTGTCTTTTTTCCAAATTTCATCACTTTCTGACCACTTCTTCTTGGTGTTGCATTTTCAGTGTCGAGCAGTGTATTTAAGCTTTTCCGAACGGAGTAAGTTTTAATTAACTTACTAAGCGGAATTAATAACAACGATAAATAATCCCAAATTACTTTCCAATGCTTTTAACATTCAAGTAATGATTTGTGATGAACACTCCTAAGGGTATAAGATGAATAAAATGCTCTTTTTAAACGCAGAAGGAGATAACGGTCACTCCCTTCCAGTGCTGTACATGCACATCATCCTTTTAAGAGGCTCTCTTCTTGATGCGCTCCTCCGAAAGGACTTTCTTTGGGTTTAGGGAAAGAAATTCTTGGAAGGTATAGATCAAAGAGTATGTTCTCTACAGGAGATGTACTCCGTCCCTGCCACAAGCTAAAATTAAACTGATTACCCATTGCCGGAAGTCTGTCACACCGCATTTTCTGTGGTTTCCACAATTACGGTAAACTCCGCTGTTAAGTTAGAATCAGCTATGTCGCTGTTTTTTTTGGGGGGGGGGGTGAATTAAAAAAGAGCTGATGTTTTATTTTCAAGAATAATAATTTAAAGAATAAGATTGAAGCAGAATTTGCAGCTCCTAAAAAAATTGCTGCTCTAGGCAGCTGCTACATTGCCTATTGGGAAATTGGGCCCTGGGTGGTGGGTAGTGGGACTAATCCCCATTTGGTCTAGTGAAACTAGACCAGATCCATGTGTCCAAAGATGTGCAAGAAATCCCAGAAAAGTAGTGGATTGATCCCAGCCTCTTCTCTGGAAAACTCAGGCATTTTGGAAGATGTGATGGGGCGAAAAAGGGAGCGTCGTTGCATTTGGGGCAAGTAGGGCAAATCTTTACGCCATTCTCAAAAACCAAACATTTAAGGTAGCACGTGGAAAATCTCGAGAAAGTCGTCTGATACGCTCTGGATCCCTTGAATGTTAATGTCTCTGTAAGTACCATGGGTGAGAAGGGAGGAAATCTCAGTTGAAGTAAATCGCGTTTGGTCTGCTGGGTCAACAGGAGCACAGGTGGCTGCCTTGGCAAGGTCGTCGGCTACTTCATTCGCGGGAAGACCAACATGCAAGGGGACCCACTGTAGGTGGATAAGGCACCGGACAGACAGAACTTACATCAGGTTGAGCACACTCCTGCTTGCGCTGTCGTCGATGGTCGACCAATTTGAAAGGTGCTAGATAGAGAAACGGCTGTCTGACAAAACCCAGATCTCCGAAAAAGCATTGTCTAGCATGTTATTAGCAACAAAGGAAACACCACTCAAGATGACGATAAGCTCTGTTCTGATGACTGCCGCGTGATCAACGTTTCTTTTCTGAATTTTGAAGGAGCGATTGCAGAGTTCAATTAGACCACCACTGCCGGTTGTTTTGTTTTCAAATTTACTGCCATCAGTGATCTGATGGCAGTAAATTTGACTGCCATCAGTAGATCTTGACTGCGTCGATAGGAATCCTGCCAATAACCTCCAATGCCAATTGTTTAAGCAATTCTGGGTGGTCTATCATTTTATTGACACTGAGCGCTAAATCAGGATGGAATGTGACCCTCTGGAATCCATTGACTGGGTTTATACAGGAAGTCAAGCAGTAAGGTTCTACATCTTGATTCAGTAGGTTTTGTAAAAGCACTTGGGAAAACGGACTATTACGTTTTAACCGTTCCGTTTAAATTTAGGTTTAAAGACGTCCATAGTTAATGACCGGTTATTCTGATTTCAGTTGCTTTACGGAACACTTTTGGTCAAATCGAGATTTGCTTGCAGGAATCCCCCAATGAGAGGTCACGGGAGGTCACTGTGACCTCTCAAAAATATCTTTATTCACAAATTTTGCTTACGATTAGGCATGTTTTTAGAAAACAATGCATTATTGAGATTTTTTTCTTTTTTTTTAATTTTTTTTCATTGATTTATAATGATCTTTCTCATTAAATGTTGTGTTAAGTATGACCACGGGGTATGTTGGACCGGTCCCAATTATTTTAATACTGTTAATATTTTTTATTTTATTTTATGACCAACAAATAGCACCTATGGTCCTACAAATCCTATAATGAAATCACATAGTGCAGTTAAATTGAACAAATTTTATTCCAGAAAGTGTTATTTCAGTAGTCCTGAGTAATTTTCATAATGAGTTTCATCAAGATTGCGGAAAAAAAAATAAACTTTGCATATGCTGCACATATATTTGCACGAACTACGCGCAAGAGTGACTAAAAAAGAATAAGAAAAAGAAGAAAAAAAAAACAGAAAATGAGGAATTTCGAGTTGTTTTGAATGTAACGTTTGGTTTTTCTTCTTTTCAAGGAAGGAATAAAATATGGGATATTCCTATTCCTATTTAGAGTCACAACTGACTACAACTGTATTTATGTCGAGGACTGCATACTAAGTGCCTTGCCTCCATTATTTTATATACCGATAGATGGCAGCACCATCACCGGATCGAACAGTTAATGAGAATTTAGAACTAGTCCAGGAACTAATAGCTACCTGGTGCTAGCACCCCCAGAGGTATCGTTTCACTTGGAGGACATTGAGACCACGAGCATATTTAACGTCGCCCAGTTCCCTTTAATGACGACGGTGGGTCTTCGACCATCGAGGTTCGAACTCAGGACCCTCCGGCCCCGAATCCGACACTCTACCGATCGGGCTACCACGGCCCAAAATATGGGATATGATAATGCTTTTGAGATTATCAAAAGTGGTGTAATATGATTTTATATTGACATTATTTTTTTAATTCGTTTTAGTTTGATATTACCTTTTGGGGTCTTTTTCTTCCTTTCTTTCTTTCTTTTTTTTTTTTTTTTTTCAGTTTGTGTGAAGAAATTCTTACCCAGAGTTGTCCTTATTAGGGACAAATGTTCCAGAAAAGCAAGATCATTTTCATTTGTTAAAACAGCTGGAAAAACATTTGAAACTTCAATTTTTACGTTATTTAATTATTGAGTCATCTGATGATTATGTAAAATTCTATCATAAATAAAGGAGGTACTGGCCTGTAGCCCTTGTGGCGACCTTATTTGGCGCACCTCATATAATAGAAATCTACTAGGGTACAGTGAGAAAATTCTAATTCTCCAAAGGGTTTCGCAAGGGGGAAAATTAGAGAATCTCGGTCTAGGGTATTCTTTGGCACGCCCAGTACGATCGGCTGTTTGAAATTTTCGATACTGTGAAGATGTTTGCACAGGCAGCCATTGTCTATTTAGTAGTTGGAATAATGTCACTGCATTTCAACGCGGACAATGGGCTTGTTTCCTTCAATCAAAAATAGTACTTTTTGTCACTGAAATTGATAGAATAAGCAAAAAAAAAAAAAAAAAAAAAAACATGAACACAGAAAATACTTTTATTTTCCCAACAGTTATTTTTTATTCAATTTTTTAATATATCCGATTTTTCAAACAAGGCGTGGTCTTGATGACGTCACAAATGATGCTCTTTGGCGCATCTTTCTACTGCGTTCCCACGTTATGATAATCAAGAAGCGAATTAAAATTGCGCTCTATGCTTGCTATCAACCATATCGTTGCCAATATACGTGAGCAAAGATGAGAATTAAATATTTTGCTCTGTGAATGGCAACACTTTATGGCAGCTGCGGGTTTTTTTTTTTTTTTTTTTTTTTTTTACGTACACTGTTTAGTTTTATGTGAAGTTTTATTGAGTGGCATGACAATCACATGTTTGCTGTTTGTAGCAATGTCGTTTCTTTTCGAGAGCGAAAATCTGCCTGCTCGTTTTCAGGAATGCCGCTGCATTCAGGGATCTACTGTAATCTAATGTCCTTATGTCCAGCATTAGAGGATTTCTATCGCTACAGGTACTGCAGGATATTCTATAGAGTGAATGGACTGAATTGCTGCTCTTGAATCGGATAGCAAGCTATCACTTTTGGTAATTTTGACTAAAAAGTTATACAAACTAATCTACTTATCTGCGGTGTTCCCTGGGCAACGTTTAAACGGCAAAATGGTCCATACTTTCGGTCACTGGTGGCTCGCACAAGGAGGCAAGAGAGCCAACTGCCAGCTCACTTTCAAAAGTAAAGGGGGCTTACCCCTCCTTTTTTCTTAGTTCAAAAAACAAACAGCTCGATTCACGTGCTAAAATAAAGAGGAATTGACTTAGCAATTGTGTGTTTTATATTTTCTCACGTAATTATTTCAGGAAAACTAAACTGGAGCTTTGAGTTGGAAGGAGGACGTTGCTGTGTTGCTATCTGTCCCGATTTTTGAAGCTGTGTTTCAAATGTTTTAGAGAAGTTCATTGAATCTAATGACATCAAAGTTCAGTTCTCCAATTTATTCCAAGCACCATTTGGTGCACCAGACGCCTATATGCTTTCGGTAAATGATCTAAGAAGGAAAAAGGAATTTTTGAAAGCAAAGCATGCCTAACACAAGAATAACAAATATGCAAACTTAACCACTCATAGTTCAGAAAAATTATAACTTGAGTCAAGGGATTGTCGATAAAAGGCTTAGCACTTTACATTAAGTAAAATCTTTTGTGTAAAATATTTTTCTTCTGTGGTAAAGCAATATCTTCATGCTTAAAGCTATATGTAGTTGCTTTTTTCCCCTTCAAAACCTCTAATTTTCCTAAAATTCTCGGATTTTTCTCCTTGCGTCAGTTTTTCTTCCTGGGTTTTTCGTAACCCTACCTTCTGAACAATTGAAGCTGAAGTTAGTTTCAAAATACTGAAAACAACTCTTAATATACAGCCAAAAATGTGAAAATCTACCTGTCTGTTGAGCTTCAAAATGAAATGACATCTGTCTCCAGCTCGGTTATTCACTAATCTAGACTGATGAGTTCTAACAAGAACGAAACTGCAGTCTCTAGATGTGGTAACCGGGTGTCTTTGCGTGTAAAAGTGATATGATTCATCTATCAAAAGTTTATACAAATTTTACACATCTTTTCATTCAAACTTGAGTCTCCATGACCCAAGTGATCACGATTTCTACCTGCGTCGCACAGTGGAGTATTTGACTGAAAATCCTGGCCAAAACTAGTTTGAAATTTTCACCCTTCTGAAGACGACATCCTTGTGTGCGTTTGTGCGCTGTATGGCGAAGCTATCCCACTTATAGACATGAAACTTGGTATACAAGTTATCTGAAATGTCTAATGTTACAATTTGAAACTCGATTTTTAAAATTTGAATTAGAAAATGAAATATTTAATATTTTATCCACGGTTTAGACTTTTGCATGTTTACGACCGTTAAAACGATCCTAGTAAACGTAGAAAAAAACCCAATGCATCACTAGATAGGAAAAATAATTTTCTTCAAGATTATGGTTTGTTTGAAGTTCTAACGTAATTAACCGAATTTCTAAGAATTTACAAAGGAAGGTCACTTTTTCGACTTTTTCCAATTATTCAATCCATGTAAACTAAAATTCTTGCATCCAATATTCTAATAATGTTATGGTTCTGAAACTTTTTAAGGAAATAATATAAACACCTTACCTTCATTTACAGCGAAAACGGTGAAGTTATGTTCTTTCACTGATTTATAATGAATTTTTTTTCAATGAGTTGAAACAAAAATTTTCAATAATTTTCACTCGATCCGAAATGAATGCCGCGGTTGGCTCTTTGCCAATAATGCTTAAACAAGTTGAAAGTAAACATGTTCGATGCGAATTGCTGTTTTCCTTTGAAGATATGTAATTAAGTGCACTGTTCGAGGGGGGAAAAGAGCAAAAAGCGGTTAAAAAATCCTAGTATTCTGTACAAAACACTAATTTGAAACCAAAAAAATAATCAATTTTATTCTTTTCGTTTGGTTTCAATTATTAAAACCCTGAGTTAATCATGCACAAAAAGAATTAAAGACAAGGGTTTCGGGGTTACAAAGAACCTTTTTTCTATTGAATAAATAAATAAATAAATAAATGAACTAGGATATTATAAATGTAAAAACACTCGAAAATGGATATTCAAAAGCTCTTTGTTTTTGAATTGTATATATTGTACTCGTACCTTGGGTCGATCCTTAGTTTTACATCGTGTGATGTGTCCCGCTAAAAATTGTACGAACAAATTTGGAACTAAAATTTTATGTAACTTTAATTTCACAATGAGTAGGTAAAATGTCTTAAATATGGATAGCTCGCTAGCGTAGGAACGTTAGGAGACAATTACAATTGTACCCTAACGCTAGCAAGTGTGTGTGTGGGGGGGGGGGTATTTCCCCCCTTTTGCTACGTATAAGGGGGAAAGACCCCCTCCCCCGGCACATTATTTGCAGCAATGATCTGAAAAAATATAAATATTTATTTATTTTATCTAAAATCTATCTCAATTTTAAGGAAGAGCAAATTTTTTTAGCGAGATCACAAAATAATTTAATTTATTAACTCATTAACGTACATGAGAAAATTAACATAACTGAACGCAAACACGTGTTTTAGGGGTGCAGTGAATCTCTTTAGCGATGCATAAAGGTAAGCGTTTTCGAAATTAATTGGATGATTCTCATTCCATAACTTACATCTTTACACATTGATGAAGCGGTTTCTCATAACCATGAAACTCGTGTCTGAAATTTTATTGTTGTTTGAGCGCTCAAATATGTCGATCTTTTCATTCAGTAGTACTTATGATAACTTTTTTGCAAATTTATTAAATCTTTGTAGGTAAATTCAGTTTAAAATCATGACTTGTCACAAAAAGATCGGATTATGCACTTTTTTTAAAAAAAATCATTAAAAAAAAGGGCAGTTGTAGGCGGAAGATTTTTTTGCTGAAATTAGCACTAGAGACTTTGCCAAATACGATGCAACTTTCAAAACAGCCCGACCGAGCCCGACACCCATTTAAAAAGCTTTCTCTAGTTATAAATTAAGGCGAAAAGCCTTTAAAAATCTCACGTACCAAGTTTTCTTTATTTTTTTCACTAAAAGAAAATAAAAATATTTACTTTGATTTATAATTAGCATTAAGCCCTGACATTTCTTTATACCGTAAAATTGGTTTGGTTCAATTCCATTCATTTAGAAAGCCACAAAAAAATCTACATTGAAACGTAATAATTAAGCTGAAACGTAACAAAAAAGCGAAAATTCTTATAGAAATCTCATCTTTCACAGAGACTATGAGCAATTGTATGTGACTCAAGTTTCCAAAACAGGTACCGTTCGATGCACCAGTTAGTCAACTATCATGGAATAAATTTTCATAAAAATCGGGTAAATTTTTAATTTTGGACTTTTGGCCAGGATTTTCAGTCAAATACTCCACTGTGCGTCGTCCGAGTCTCTCCAGGGATGTGAAATCCTCTTTAAGTTTGTGGGGAGACATGAAAAAATGATTTTATTTCCACTATTAAAATCCCTGTTTTCATGTAGGGACTCTAGTAAACGAGCAAGCCATAATGGAGTGAGAGAGCATTTAACAATTTTCTGATTTGGCAACAGGTGTCATCGCTTTAAACCAATGACAGAATTGTTTACTTGGGCCAAGGGGGCCAAGTTGTTGACCGAGCGCAATCTACATTTTTGATAACTTTTGATATAGAGGAATGGATCAAAGAAGAAACGCCGACGCTGAATATTGGACGTTACTTTTTCATAGTTTAAATCTTGGTAAAGATAATACTTGATTATCAGATTTTTTGTTCCTGTAAGTAATTAAATGATGCTCATATATGTCAGATGCAGTGGATAATTTTATTTTTTTTTATTATGAGCATTAAAATGCTGTGATTTTATTAGGCAAGCACTTAAAACAGGGTAGAAGATTTCAATAGCTGAAACTCTTGGAAGATTTTTCAACTGTTTAGAATAATTTAGACACCGTAAACTGGACACTGGCCAGTTTATGACTTTTCCGGTCATAATCACAAATAGATAAAATAATGCCCAAAATTTGACTACCGTGCTGAAATCTTAGGTATTGAAATATCCTCATTTTTAAGAACATTTTTTCATTTTAATTTCATGGTATTTTCGGAAAATCTGGAGTTTTTTTTCGTGACTGTTTTATTTCAAGGCTGGTTAAGCTCTTGGCGGCCCTAATCAGTGGCATTTTATTCAAAATCCAACCCCTCTCCTTTTTTTTCTAGTTATAGGTAATTCATATTTTTTTTCGGTTATTTTAATGTTCATGTTTTACATGTTCGCAGGAAAATGAAACCAAAAGATGGTTATTACATTGGAATAGATGTTGGCACTCAAAGTGTTAGAGGTGGCTTAGTCAGATGCAATGGTGTTGTAGAAAAAACAGCTTCATTATCTATTAAAACTTGGAATCCAACAAAAGATGTGTATGAACAGTCTTCAGATAATATATGGACCTTGTGTGTTGCTGTTGTCAAGGTATTCTTTTAAATACTATCTAAAACTTTTTAGTATATTATTTAATGTTTTTCAAGGAGGAAATAATTATGCTTTTGTATTTTTTTTTCTTAAATTGAATAATACCTAATGTATATCATTCAAAACTGTTTAAACGTTTTATTTTTGGTTTGGTCTTCCATACAACTTTATTTTTAATAGTTTCTTAATTGTACTCTTAATATGAAAACTATAAACTGAACATTTTTATATAGTCAGTTTCTTGTATTTATGTGGTGACCAGGTGATTTCAAGTGACCGTTTTCAAAATGTATTGAATGATGAGAAATACCATATCAGTGCAAAGGATAAAATATCGCAGTTCCAAATTGCTTACTTGGTCACATTCATTCCAAATTTTATTTTAATAGTGCTTAAGTGCAAATTGAAAAAATGATGGTTGAAATTTTTTCCAAAATTTGTTTTTTCTTATTTGGGACTATGTAATTGGCTAACATTTTGCCATTAGTGTTAGAAACAATGACGTCTGTACTCTCTAGATATAAAAATGGAAAATCCAAGTGTCATTTGCAACAAATCAAATACATTTCAAGAAAAGAAAAACCCATTAAATTCACAATACATCTGCAGGATAGTCCTAAAAATGTAGTGGTTAGAATGATAGTGACTGTGTAGAAACTTAGTTTTGAGTAATTGAAGAATTTGTAAAAACATAATCAAAAAAATCAAGTTTGCTTGGGTTTTGACTTTAAGAAAAGGATTTGTTTCTAAAGATATATGTATTTTTTTTTTTATTATTATGTATCAACTTTAGGCAAAAGTTTCTTGTATCTTTTTAAAAGATTGAATGATTTAAAAGATTGAATGACCATTATTTTTTTTATACATTTACAATGTGTTTATTGCAAGTCAAACACATGGGAGAAGAGTTAGATAGTTCAGGATTTTCCCCCTAATCCTGGCAGCTTAGTCCGGACCTGGAATCTGAACTTGACAGAATCAACCCAGAATCATTCTCCCCTCAGCAGATTTTGCGCTCTATTAGTAGCTAATAAAGGTGAGAAATTATTTTCAGACTAAGCCTCTATCTAAATGTTTTGTCTTTTTTAGGAAATCACAAAAAATTGCGATCCATCTATGATACATGGTATAGGTTTTGATGCAACATGCTCTCTTGTTGCAATTGATAAAGAATTGAAGCCTCTAAGTGTTAGTGAATCAGGTATTACAAAATTCTCTTTTTACTTTTATGGTCGCTTAAAGCACTGGTGCTAATTAGGTGAGTTTTGGGCAAGTGTGTACCCTAATTTTCAAAGATCAGTTTCTGAAGGATGGTGCTCTGTTTAAAAATCTTGTACATTTACCAAATTTTTAAGGTTCATTTTCAGGTTCTTTCTTAAGGTTTTCAAGCATATATTATGGCAATTACACCACAAGTAGAAGCATTTAAGTAAGATCTCTTTTGAGGCACTTCATCTAATTGTCGCACTTGCTCCACATGGCGGGATAAGTGCCACCCTTGGCCATTTTCATCACGCATTTACATTGAATTGAGCATGAATGTTGCACTGTATTAATGAATTGTAAAGTATATTTTTTGTTAGAAGCATATATGTATAATTTTTTATATAAATGTGATTTTTAGCTAATTTAAACGAGAAAAACAAATGAAATAAGGAACCAACCTGAAACAATTATGTAAGATGCAGACACTATATTTATTTTTTAAAAAAAGAAGTAGCTACATGAATGCTTTTAACTTTCTTAAGGTCACATCGGTATCGTAACTAGGGGTCTAGCGCGGAAGGCAAACTAAAGAAATTGGAAAGTGTGAAGTCATCGGAGGTCACTGTGACTTCTCCAGAAGAATTTTTTGGATCATTTTGATTAATTGATTCGACAAATAGGAGGCAGCATTGTAATTTTTTTTCTTATTTTCTCTTTTAGAATTGTTTTCAATGATGCCCAATGTTCCTTTTCAGTAGATTATGCATACCTGCTCTAGCTCTTTTTCTTGAGAGTTTTTTAAAAAAATTTTTCAAGCATTTTTTCAAATTCTATAATTAAAAAAAATTCTTAAAAAAAATTTTAATCAGTCAAAACTCTGCCCCCTCTGGCTGCTGTGTCCCTGGTGAGAGCCACACCTGCCAACCCCCAGTTTGTCTACTGAGCTACATGCTTTTAAACTTATTTATGTCATATAATCATTGCTTTCATCCAAACTTTGTGTTCATTCTACCAACTGAAGAATCACATTATCTTTACCAACGTCGCCTAATTTTTAAATGGTCTACGAAAGTTCATTTTGGAATGCCAAATTACCTAACTGCTGTGTTGAAACTATCTAAGTGACACCCCATTTTTCAGTTTTTACAAAGACTAAAGTTGCTTAGAGGTTATCTTTCAAATACAATTTCTCTTGATCCATTCCTTCGAGCATAGGTTCTCAGCATTTTTGAACTTGAATGCACAATTGGAATTTAGTAAAAGTTATTGAAAAAGCTAAATGAAGAGTGAACTGGAAATAGGAATTAAAAACGAACTACATGGATCGCACTTGCCCCACAATATGGAATGCACTTACCCCACAATATGGAATGCACTTACCCCGTCTTACTTTAAGGAAAGGGGAAGTGCGACCCCTCTTATAAACAAAGTCTGGTTACAGTAATTGATTAAAACACGCCATGTATGTTAGTAGTTACTTGTTCCTAAAAAATACAACTTACACTTGCTGACTTCAGTTGTTTGATATGACAGCAAAATACATGAAACTCTTTACCTTCTCAATCTTCACATTAGAGTTATGTGCAAGACATGTAAGTTATCACTCATTGCGGTTCATTGTGCAAGCCAGTGCCAATCTCTTCTTGTAGGAATTATCACTGGACATTCTCCTAACATATTCAATGTATGGCAGAAGTCTCTAGGTTAGCAATCCAAAATTCTCTGGGGGTGCACTTACCCGAACTCACCTTAATAAATAATTCTTGTCTAATGAATAACAGTCCAGTGTAGTGATGTAAAATACCCGGGTATTTATTTTTAGGGGTATTTACCCAGGTATTTATTTCAAAAATTTATATTTGACTAAAATACTTTTCTGTATGTATTCCACTATGTATATAAAAACCAACCATATACAAAACAATAAATTTTTCCCCAAAAATTATATTTTGATCACATATTTAAAGAATTATTGTGTGAAACAACTTAGCAAGTCTTTCAATAAAAAATGTTATAAACTGTGTAATACATATGTATGTATCAGTTTTACCAATTATTTCATATTTAGATATAAAAATTTTTTTTCCTTCCATTCACTTTTTGCTTTTTTTTGTAAAATACCCTGTTTTTGGGTATTTACCCAGGCCTTGGGTAAATACCCAAAAAATATTTACCTACCTCCTGGGTATTTACCCTCTATCCACATCACTAGTCCAGTGTAATAAGTTGTTGAGATGTTGCTTATAACAGGGAAAACGTCATAAAGGTCCCTATGGTTTGCAAAATGATTTACTAATGCTCTAAAACCGTACTTTTTCCTCGTTTCGCCCCATACTAAAAGGTTTATTTATTTATTTTTTGTCTCTATAAAATTTTATGCTTTTTGGTCTTGTCAGCTTTCTTGCATGTGAGGGATATTCTGATGATACTTTTTTCATTATTAATAAAAATTTGAAACATATTTGCAGTTTTAAAAAGTGGCTACTAACTTTAAAAAGTGGCCACTAATAAAACTGAGTCTGTCAGCCACTGGCTACTAACCAAATTTCCCAGTTTTCAGTGTTCTTTAATGTTAAAGTGCAGTGAACTTTTGGAAGCACATTTGGATTTCTTTATTCGGGTGGCATAAGAGTTGCAAGGTTTTTAAATAAAATTACAGGCTGGTAAACCAATGGCCCCTTTCCTGTGTAAAGAGATGTATTTGATGCTTAACAATTTAATGAAGCTATTTCTTAAAAGTTTTCAAAGTTTCCCAAAAAACAGAAACTTAAAATTTTCCCAAAAAAAAAAGCAAATTCTGTTTTAGGGATGGATGGATGTAATAGTTTGAAATTTACATTAAACAATGATATAAAGGTGACGTGTATAAAATGTCACATAAAACACAGCCAGCCGTTGAAAAATAGCAAAAGTAGCTAAATTAACTTTTAAAAAAGTACCTGGAAAAATTTTGTTTGGGGTATGGAAAACCTGGAAAAGTTAGGGAAGTTTTTTTTTGAGGAGACACCCTGTTTAAATCTTAGGCCAATTTTAAACTATTAGCCCAAAATTTTGTTATTCGAAACAACTTTGTTTTTATCACGATAACGATAAGAAGCCCATGGCTTTCAAAGTTTGTCTGGTGCCTGTAAAATTGTCCACAAGTTTTGAAAATATCTCCTCAAGAGCCAGAGTTAAACCCAAAAGAACATATTTGTAGAGAGCTGGAGGTTAGATTACGAAAATACGATATGGAAAGAAAAAGTTAACTTGAAACCAGTAATGCTCGTACTGTGATTGAAAACTCACTCAGAAATTGCAAAAAAAAAAAAAAAAAAAAAATAAAATCTATTTCCAGATATTTAAAAGCTGATGTGGATGTTGATGGATTTTCCATTAAATTTTAACTTATCAAAAAGTTAAAGATTATTTACAAATATGTAGTTTTTTTTTAAAGTGTACAAAGACCTTTGTGAGGCAAAAGTTTTGGTACTTTTTGATTATTGTTTCTTAAAAATCAAGTTTTATCACATTATTGACATTTTTCACGTAGTTTTGTTAAAAATAGATCATAGATCTAAAATTAAATTTACCTATTCTGTGCCCATATTAATTTTAATTAATGAATAAGAGTCTATTTCTTTGAAAATGATAGGGAACCACTGTTCTTTTTGTGAATAATACACAATCTAAACTATTCATGCATGTTTCAGTTTTTATTGTTTTATTTATTTATTTATTTTTTCAATCTTCAAATTTTAAGATACAGCTTACAGTTACTTTTTTGTTGCCTGAAATCAGCAAAATCCTATAATCCTCACAACTACTTCTCCCAAGTTCTGGATTTTTGACCCTCCACTGTATACATTTAACTAATGAAATTTTTCTTTATGCATGTTGAATTATTTTACAGGCAATCCTGAACAAAATATTGTATTATGGATGGATCATAGAGCTGTTGCAGAAGCCAATTTTATCAACAGTAAGCAGCATAAAGTGTTAAAGTATGTTGGTGGGATAATATCTCCAGAAATGCAGCCACCCAAGTTGTTATGGTTAAAAAAGGTTTGTGTTATAACCTTTGTCTTACTATAAAGATATAGCATATATTCATGGTCAGCATGTTTAACATTAAGTAGTTTAATATATTTTAGTTCTCTATGTATTGTTCTGGCTATAAGTCAGAAAGTAGCCTGAAACTTTGATAGCACTTTATTATTTTCATATCCTAAGGAAAACCTTATTTATATGTAATAAATTTAGTATTTACCCCAAAATGTTCTATAAATATTTGGATACCCTTGTACAGTTTGTAACAGTAGCAGTCCATTTACCACTCAACTGGAGATATTACCTGGATTTTTTTCAAGGCATAGAAAGACTCCTGACATTTTTTAAGGGATTAAAATTTATCTTAGAGGAGTGCAAATCCAAAAACAGATAAAGACCATACAGTGACCAATTTTATTTAAAAAAAAACTATTTCTCTATGGATGAACTTAAAGTTGGCAGCGAAAGAAGAGATTTTTTTTCTTTTATTTTAAACATTTTGAATATTTAACAGTTTTTTCTTTTTACAAAGATAACAAGACATTCAAATTTAACAAAATGCAAAGCATGAAATATGCTAGTAGATTTGTAAAAATGTCTCTGAATAGAACTATTGTGTTTCATTTCTTCTGTTCTTTTAATCCTCAGCTCTAGGCAACCTTGGGGAATTTTGTTGCTATTCAATCAGGTTTAGCTTTCTGCCGGCAGAAACTGGTTTCTGCCCTGCCGGTGGCAGAAACTGGTTATAACCCGTAAAAACTGGCAGAAACTGGCAAAAATTAAAAAGCTTCTTTATTAATTCAAGTAATTGCAAAATGATATTTGTTTAAATAAACTAAAAAATGTAATTCCATTTTATCATTGTAAAAAATAAAACTCATTGCCTTTGATTTAGTTTTGATCAGAAAAAGAACTGTTTAACTGTAGATGCTCGTAACATTTGGATTAATCTAAAGGACGATCATCCTAAGGGCACTTAAGAAAAAGAAGTGACAATACAGATTTAAACAGGCAGTTATTGGTAATCATTTGCTAGCTTATACATGTCATCTAAAATGCTTGGGATTAAAATTATGTGCTCAAAAAGAAAATGCCAGAATTTTAATTGCCGATAGTAACCTCGATTTTATATGTTATACCACAGCTTTACAAAGCAAATTGACCCTATTTCCCAAAACTTATTTTTCTAGTCCAGTGTTAAAACCACCAAAGTTACTACATAGTGAACCAGTTTAAAAAATATATACAATTGATGAACGTTTCATGAATCTTTGCTCGATCCTGGATGGCATTGCCATCTAATTCTTCTGTTGTGAGAGTATTTTGTTCATATTAAATTAAGAAATAATTTATATTTTTAATCCAACTTTTCTAAGAGACAGCTGCAGAGTGCAAAAAACATAATGTTTAATTTTTAATGATATTGTAATTAAATTGTGGTTTGACTAATATTTCATTATTTTACCATGCTAAATTTCTATTAAGTATCAAAGATTTCTTTTATGTCATTTTTTGAGTTTTTGCCAGTTTCTGCCACAAAGGTGGCAGAAAGGGGTTTTTGCCATGCCAGTTTTAACCGGTTTCTACCAGCGGTTTTAACCACCTCGGCAGAAACTTGCCAACCCTGTATTCAATTAAGTGTTGCAATGATCAAACATCAATATAGTGCTTTTTCACCAGAGAGATAGTGAGCACCACCAGGGTAGGTGGGGGTGGGGGCATTCGTGGCACAGGCTGCACAATTGAAACTTTTAATGGAGGGGGTATTTTTTTTATTTGTGGGGGTTTCTTTGAGGTATTTTGGGAGTGGAGTGCACCATTGCTCTGGGGGGGGGGGGGGGGCTCTGGTTATGATATAACAAACATTGTAGGCTCTGGGAGATAAAGGGCAACTATGGTTAGATAAAAAATGTAAGCTCTTCTTGATTCCATTCTAAGTAAAAAGAAATTAGACTGATATGACTAAACTTGGTAGGAAAAAAAAGCAAAACTCTGCACACCAACTCTGTTACTTATCTGTTGAAAATGCCACATGAACAAACCTGTCTGTAACACGGTTAGTACTGTACTCTTAAACTGTTTTCCTCCTCAGATTTGATTAAAACTAATTGAATATACTTTCACTGATTTGTTGAGTGAAGTAATTTTTTCTTAGATTAATTTGATTCTTATTGTTTTTTTTAAGTTTATTTTCTCTATTTTAATTATTTATGTTGCTCAGTTTAAAATCCTTTTTTAATTTTATTTCCAACTTCTGAATTATTCTTTTAATGACCTTTGGCTGTTTTCCCCTTAAAATGCTGGTTAATTTTAGCTTTTTTAAATTACTACAAGCATTTGAAGCAAAGTGGCAGAATTTTCCTTTTATACAAATAAAATACAATCACTTTTTAGACTGCTATGGGCAGGTAAACAACATTATCTTCAGAAATGAATTTTCAAGATAGTTGAAGAAATGCATTTTGGATTCAATCCTAGCTGTACGAATGTTGGAATTAGGTTTTTTCATTCTTCTTTTTCTGCGGGAACCAAAGAAGTAAGCTTGTACATTGAAGATCACGTGCAATTGATAACAAAAATGCAAAAAAGAAAGAAAAATGTTCAGTTACTGCCCTTTACATGCTCAGGGAAGTAGAGTTAACTTTTTTTGTTGAAAATGTTTAGTGTGTAATGATTGTTATGCAAATAAACAAATTAGATAATTTAAATTTGTAATTAAAATGACATAACACATTGATATGTTTTTAGATATTATAATTGTTGCCATTTTAAAATGGAAAATATTGAGATAGTATTGCATAAATATAACATTGCATAAATAAATATTGAAATTCAGCTTTAACTCATTGAATTACTTTTTAGCATTTGGAAGATCAATGGGCAAAATCGGGATATTTTTTTGACCTTCCCGATTTTCTTACTTGGAAATCAACTGGCAGCTGTCAGAGGTTAGTTATTGTAATTTTATTACTTGTTGTTTAATTTTTTTTTTTTGTAATCATATATCTATGTCATTGGCAGCAGCTTGCAGCCATTTTCAGCAAACACTACGATAACAGGGAATGAAGCCTTTTCATTCCTGTAGTAAGGATAGAAAGTGCATTCTTTGTTACACTATCGATGGCTCGGAGCGGGAAGCAATCAACACAGAATGGCACTTCTTCCATATTGTTAATATCACCATCAGCAAAATTATTCTCCCAGATCGACTTCTTAGAAAACTTCTCAAGACTTTCCAACTTATCTTTCAAATAATCGGGTAGCTTTTGCCAGACTGTGGTGTGATTTCTGAGTGACCAACTTTTCTTTCATAAATCAGTAGCTTGACTGCCTTGAAAGTTTTCAATATTCATCTCCTGTTCCATGACTTTTGCTCTAATACAAATTCTGACCATCTATCATTCTTTTAAAATGCACATAAACAATGCATCTAGTTCTGGCTTTAACTCTTTTCCATGACGGAAAGACCTCTTTTCTCTTTTGCTGCTGGAAAGCTTCTTTTCCTTCTTTTGCCGTAGGCAAACGTTGGATTTATCCATGCCAAATAACTATGCAGCTTCTCTATTACCGACTTCTTCAGCTTTCTTTGTAGCTTTGAATTTAAATTCAGCAATGTGGCTGACTCTTTAGACATTTTTCAACTAAGAATGAATCAACTTTGCTAAACTACGAACCGCAATAATGATAAGATCACATGGAAAATGAAAGATAGCAAAGACAATGAAATGAATCCATTACTGTTGCCAGATCTAAACAATAAAAAGTTGCTATGCTGAAACATGAATTATGAATAGTACTATAACAAACAAATAATTGTCCTTAAGAATATCTACTGTTGTCGATTTTTGAAGATATATGGAACACAGAAAGGATAATGTTTTTCAAAGCTTAAAATTTTTGTGCAGGTAAAAACTATTCATTTTGACAGCCTGGGATCAGACAAGTGAGAGAAAATATTCATCATATTTGTTGTTGACTGCAGATGTGCAACCGCTAAGGGGCCATCATTAATTATGTAAGGATGATTTTGCCAAATTTTGACCGCCCCCCCTCCCATTCTTATGTAAGACTCCATTTCGTTTTTCAAAATAATAAAATAACAAATCTAACATTACTGGAATCAAAATTAAATTCACTATTTTTAAATTAAACCTTTTTGTTTGAAGAAATATTTACTAAAAAGTTGGAATCTAGACTGAATGTTTTTCACATTTTTTTGTATATCATGCAATACTAATTAAAAATAAAACATGCCATACATAGTGTGACTCTTTTATTATATCCAGACGCAAATGAAATATAATCCCTGTCTAACCACTCAACCGCGCGATTTCAAATGTAAAATATTGACCTGGAAAATATTTCCTAAGAATGGGTTTGAACCCTCCCTCCCCCAAAGTAAGGGTATGTAGAGATTTTTCCAACCCCCCTTCCCTTCGGGACCCTTACATAATTAATGAATGGCCCCTAATCTCTACGGGTTTATGCAATTGCTTTTTCTTCCTATACTGGGGTTATTTTGCCGACATAGGGCAGTTTGAAGCTTGATTTTTGATAAACTTAATTAGAAAAAAGTTATTTAATGTTTTATGTGGATTTTAGTACTTTCTACCCACAGAACATAACCAATCGTGCCTGAAAAATATCTTTTGACTCAAGTGTAGGAAATTTAATTTTAAATGTGATGAGAAAAAATCGAAGAGGAGGCAATTTTTGTATTTTTTACGATTGTTTGACATTTTTATGATTTTTGTTTTTGTTAGGGAATAAAATTAAGGGTTGGGCAGGGAAGGGTATAAGTAAAAATAGGGGGTAGGTATAAGTAAAAATAGATAAGTAAATATGTCTAGATATAATAATTTAGAGATCAAGTTCTGTATAGATCGTAAATTTTGATGCAATATACATAGTCAGATAGTAAGAGATGTTTTATCAAATTTATATTGATACAACCTGCAAATTTTAGCTGCCGCCTAAGACTGCAAACTTGGAACTTTGCATCTAGTCGCTTGCAGCTAGTTATTTAATAGAAGGT
Source organism: Uloborus diversus (assembly GCF_026930045.1). Classification (NCBI taxonomy): domain Eukaryota; kingdom Metazoa; phylum Arthropoda; class Arachnida; order Araneae; family Uloboridae; genus Uloborus; species Uloborus diversus. The sequence goes on from NC_072736.1 coordinate 45,931,623, forward strand.
AGTGTGCGATTACATCAGATTTTTTTTTTTTTAAAGTTATAGTCATTCAATATATTATTCTAATATAATCAGCAGAAAGCATAATTTTTAGTGTCGCTTGCTGAACTTTTATCACTGGTTTTTCCCATAAAGGGCTGCTTTTAGTTCAAATGTATATGAGATACATATATATATATATATATATATATATATATATGTATATATGTATATGAGATACATATATACATATATATATATATATATATATATATATATATATATATACAGGGTTGCCACGCACCGGGAAAACCTGGAATTGTCAGGGAAAATGAAAATGGCCGAAAATCAGGGAAATGTCAGGGAAAATGAAAAATTGCATATTTCCGATCGTTTTTAGCGCTGCCCGCGGTCTATGACGTCAAAAAAAAAAAAAACTTTCAGCCTTGTTTTTTTCGCCGCCATTCCCTTCCGCCATTCCCTTCCCAGCCATTCCCTTCCCATTTCTCGTTTTGTCATTCCCCTCTTTCTTCTTCCCCCTGCAGTTCTTTTTATCAACTCTCTGCCATTGGTGCGTGCGCCATAGCAGTCTGCGGTGGACATGCGCAGAAGGTACTTTTCTTCCTCGTTTGAGCAGGCTCTGTTTAAACGCTGCTTGTTTACGTCAGCAGTTCTGAAGTTGTTATGATGCACAGCACATTGTTTTGTCTGCGAGTGGACTGAAGTTTTTAATGAGCTGCTATAATCTTTTCATATTTTATATTATTTCTTTAAATTAATTAATGAAATCGTATTATTCTAAACAATTTTGTTTTGTAAATTTAGTTCATTGGAAAATTTTAAACTTAGAAAGTTTCTTTTTTACAGAAGTATCGCTAATCTTTTAGTATTTTGGTAGTGATCTTTAAAGACTTCCAATGCGCTTCTTTCTTTCAAAATAAAAGTAATCCGATTAAAAAAAAAAAAAAAAAAACCTGCGCATCAGAAAAGTTTCTGATCAATGCTCAAAATTTAACTTTATGACAGGGTGCCCACAGGAGTGATTATGGCGCAAGTTGCGCCATCAAAATTTTTGGGGGGGATTTTTTAATTACTTATTTTACTTTATTTTTATTCTAATTATTTACTCATATTCTTTTACTTTATTATTTTCATCTCTGTGTGTATTTTATTGGGGAGCGAACACACTTTTCTTTCAAAACAATAATAATTAAAAATAAATAAATAGGTAAACAAATAAAAAAGAGGGTTAAAAATAAAACCGCTAAGGCGTTCAGAAATATTGGGGGGGGGGGGGGGGGGGTTGTGCCATTGAACTTGGGGGGGAGCATCCCTGTTTTATGAGCAACAAACAGGGGAAATATGTGAAGCTAAAAGATGCATGATTTTTTTACAGGCCAAAGTCTAAAAGCGCTTTGAGTTCAATGGATTGGAGGGGTAGAAGGCAATAATTGAAAAAGTTTAGGTTTCATAAGTTTTTAGTTCAGATTATTTTAGCAATTAACTTTATTTTTGTGATAAAGATGTCACAATTGTTAATTTTGCAGTTCTTTCACTTGATGTAAGGCAGTGGCTCCTCGCTATTGAAAATAAGATATGCTACATTTACATTAATTGTTTATTACAGTGATTTGCTTCACTTGTGTCAGTACATTAGGGTAGTTCAAAAATACACTTTAAAAAAGAGGTTTCTCCTAGAAAACAGGACACCACTCAATGTTTTTAGACTTGTGGATAGTAAAATACTGGAAGAATTTTAACTTCCTGTTCCAACTGAAAGAGGGTGCTCGTCCCCCTCCCTCAAAACTTCATAAGTATGAGGAAGGGGTTAAAAAAATACATTGAACTGAAAAAACAATGTTACATACTATAATCTACACGAGTTGTATGCATATTCATTGCAATAAAATAATTACTTACATAAAAAAAACAGCTGGGGAAATTAAATGTTTCTAAATTTGTGACTTTTTCTATGCTAGAGCTAATGTTAAATCAAGGGGTCATTGAGCACCCTCTTAAAATTTGAGTAAGAAGCTAAAACTTTTACAGCATAATACTATTAGTAAGTCTAAAAAAAATAAGGGGTGACTTGGACTCGAGCTGAGAGAAAGAAAAAAAAAAATTGAACCACCCTTAGCAGTGGCGTAGCTAGACCCGACTTTCGGGGGGGGGGGGGTTACTTCTTTTATATATATATATATATATATATATATATATATATAAATATATATATATATATATGTATGTATAATCGCTTGGAATTTTTTCCTTTTCTTCCTTTTCTTTTCTTTCTCTTCTCTCTTGTTTTTCTCTTCTTTTTTTTTTGAGACTAACTTTTCGGGGGGGGGTTGTCCCCAAACCCCCCCCCCCCCCTTAGCTACGCCCCTGACCCTTAGTACATATTTTTGATTATTTCAGCTTGAGTAAATTAAATTTGGTAACTATTGTTTGTAAAGTTTGAAAATGAGGTAAGTTTTATCAAAATTTGAGATGTATATATTAATGTTGCAAAATGAAGGTGGAGATCGATAACCTGGAATTTTTCTCAAAACCACCTGGAAAACCTGGAAATGTCAGGGAATTTCATTCTTGGACTTCCGTGGCAACCCTGTATATATATATATATATATATATATATATATATATATATATATATTTATTTATTTATTTATTTATTTATTTATTTATATCTATATATCTATATCTATATATATTTATATATATATTTATATATATATTTATATATATATTTATATATATATTTATATATATATATTTATATATATATTTATATATATATATATTTATATTTATATATATATATATATATTTATATTTATATATATATTTATATATATATTTATATTTATATTTATATATATAATTTATATATATAATTTATATATATATATTGAGAGTGTTTTTGATTTTTCTTCACAAGATTGTTGCTGGTAAATCACTAACTACCCAAACAGAATTCCATCCCAGTTTGTTCGTAAACAAATGTAATCACATGTGACATGTTTTATTGTAAGAAGTTAATATTGCTCACATGTGGTACTTTGCAAGCAAGGGAATTGGCAAGAAAAATGGGTTTGGGGTGCTCTTTTTTTCTGTTTTATTTTCTTTTTTAATTATTGTTATGAGTTGAAAAACTACATCTACCTTTTTTAAACTGTGAAAGATTTAGTTGCATTTATTTTGATTAATTAAAAGATGGTGTTTATTATATTACTCTTGTAACTTAATAAATAGCTTTCCACCATAATTTGAATCATAGTACAATTTAATTTGACGCTTTTTTTTTCTTGATTTTAATATTACTTTTATTTCACTTAGATCGTTATGCTCTTTGGTTTGTAAATGGACCTACCAAGCAGGCCAAGGCTCCAATAATGGCTGGCAAGATGACTTCTGGAATGAGATTGGGCTTAGTGATTTGGTAGAGGAAAACTATAAAAAAATTGGTAATTAAATTTTTTTTAAACTTTTATTTTTTGTTAAGGTCGTTAAAATTAAAAAAATCCTTTCCTTTCTTCGTTTGTAAGAACTGAGATGATGCAGGAAAGAATAAACTGTCCTAAAAAGAGTTTTACTTTTTTTTGTAAGGAAATTTTTCTAAAATCATAGTTTTCTTCACTTTTAAATATTCCTTCACAATATCAGTGATCACATCAGCAGTTCCCAAAGCTACATTTTATTTCTATTTATCTTTTAGGCACATGGACGGCAATTTTTAAATGATAAAATGTATATGCAGGGTGTCCGCGCATATGGAAGGTCAGGAAAAGTCATGATTTTCAGCAGAAGATGATATTGTCAAGAAAAGTCTTGATTTTCATTAAACAATGCCCAAAAGTCATGGAAACTGACTTCTAATCATGGATTTTGTGTTCAATAATATGCATACTTATCAAATTCTACAAATTAGGTGCAAAATTGATGCATCTTAGTCAATAATGAAGAAATCAGCTTTAATTTTAAAGAGGTATGTTGGACTAGTTTGCAGCTTTAGCTGATTAATAGAATATCGGTCAAACACTGGAAAGTCAATATTGGTAAAATAAGAAAAAACAACGTCAAATTGCACAAATTGCAAATCTTGGTATGCATAAGTTCCAAGCACTTGGTTTAGTTCTGGATGGAGCTTCTTGTTTTTATATGCATAATAATTCTTCCATGTTAATAGGTTCTGATGTACTTATTCCTGGAGAACCTTGTGGAAATGGGCTGAGTGTTGAAGCTGCCAAAGAAATGAAACTATTGCCAGGAATTCCAGTTTCAGCCTCTATTATTGATGCTCATGCTGGTGGATTAGGTAGTTTTTGATCTTTTTTCCTTGTGTTATTTTTTTTCCTTTTCTTTTCGACACAATAAACAACAAAAAAAAAAATGCTTTGTCTTTTGTTGCATGTTGTGTGCACAAGCAGTTTTGTTAGAATGAAATACTTCACGTAACTTTGTCTGTAAACCCCTAAAAGTTTCAAAAGGTAACTAGAAATTAACCAGATACAGTAGGCGTCACTTAATGTGATCAGTTTGGGACAAACAGTTTGATAATAATAACTGAATTTTCTTACAACTGCAAATTATAATTACAGTAACTCAACTAAATGCAGTTTTAAGCAGAATGGAATAGCTCTTTTTTCCCATCAATTTAACCATCCGTTTGATGCTACAAGTCTTTTTTGCCTTTTTAATGCCAAGATCTGCTTTTTGCTGCTTTAACAAACCCTTTACTCGCCCATTCTTTTCCCTGACATTCGTAAACCACAATTCAGGGATGAGATTTTTCCGGCTTTTGCCAGAATTCCAACTTTTTCTGCTGGCTTTTAAAACCTGTCTTCCTTTTCCTCTTTTTTTTGCCTCTTTCAGGCCTTATTTTTTCTCAAAAATCGGAAAAAAATACGATTTTTTAAATTTTTCGGCCCTTGATTTCTTATTCTTTCCATTTTCCGCCTCGAATCTTCATCCTCCGCGATATCTACCAAATACGTATGTTTTGGAATCATGCCAACGACGTCAAACACGTGCTGCGCCGAAAGTTGCATGCCTCGTTTGAGATTTCAATCTTTTTGCATCCTGCAAGTATTTCAATTATTTTTAATGTTGGTTGGTTTTTTACTATATACTACCTTATAGCTGCTTATTTTATTCATTATTTCAATAATATTTTTGTTTCTTTAATTTATTTTAGAAAAAATGCAAAAGTCAATCAAAAAATGTGGTTTAGCACCCACAATATCGAATTTATTGAAACTTGGCATGGTTACTTTTTTTTTGTGTATTTATGAAAGTGTAAAAAATATTTATGGTGAATCTCAAATGATTTAGGCTTTACAGCCTATTAAAAGTTTTGAGATTTCATGACTAATTGAGGCAGCTGCAAGTTGTTCTTTAGATTCCGAAATCATATTAGGAAGTTTTTAAAAACAAATTTTGGGTTCCAGTGCAAGGAAAAAGATAACTAATCATTTATATACAAATATATTTATTTATTTTCAATTCTTACTATGAAAAGTATGTAATACCACATAAAGAAATTTAAAATTTTTCTCTGTTGTAAATTTTTACTTTACAAACAGACCTATAATTTTAAAATTTATGTTCTCACTCGTTTAACACTATGAACTCAAGTGTTTTTAATGGAAAAAATGTATTTTTCTCTAAAAAATATGAAATGTTGACACTATTTTGTGATGCAGCCGAGATTGACCTCTGGCTCCCCCAGCCCTTTGTTCAAGGACTTGGGGGTAGAAATTGTTGCCTTTGTTTTAAAATGTAGATTTATTTAGGAATAAATACTCTTAGAAGAAAAGATACAATGCAGTAAATTGCACAAAATTATTACTAATACTTAATTAATTACGTATTACCTTTAAAACTGGTAAATTAGCCATTTTTTGTTGAATTTTTGAATATCATGGCCTCCAGGTTCTATTTTGATGCGGTTTTGGATATCATCCCTTTTCCGAATTTTTTTTGGATTTCCTCCTTTTTGCTCTCTGATCACTCTCATCCCTGATAATTTCAAAGCAGATTCAACTGGAAAATCTTCTCCAGCACGGTTTTGGTTGTTGTTTAAATTTTTCATTTAACTTCATTTTGTTTTCAATCTCGTCACGATTTTTTAGTAACTTACAAAGTAATGACTGAGAAAAGATTAACTTGTTCTACAGCTTTTCTTTGGCTCATCACGGTTAAAATTTCAAAGCGTTTTAAAATGTCAATTTTTTTCTCGACAGTTAAATTTTTGCACTTTTTTTACATGGCTAAAATGTTTGACCGTTTAGAGTGAAGTTTTTAGTGTACCTGAGCAGGGAGAAAATTCTGCATTACTGATAAAAATGGAAGCATTACTGATATTTCTGGAAGCTGGCCGGGTTGGCCTTTGTCTTTCTTTTCATTGAGAAACAAAAAAGGGGGAAAATATGAAAGTTTATAAAAAAAAGTGATAACAATAAACGAAGACACTGATTACTATATCCAACTTTTTTAACACACTTTAAAAAACGAATGTTCTGGGACTTCGTGATTCTGATAACAATAAGTGAATGATAACATTAACCGTGATCATATTAAGCGGCCCCTAATGTACCATATATTACCAAAAAAAAAAATGTTTTGGTAATTCGTTTTTACTAAAATAGACAATGAATGTGTTTTCAGAAGCAGGGAATGAACCAAGATGTAATAGGCTAGCACCTAAGAATGCAAAACTCCTAAGGTTCCTACCTCAAAGTTTACCATTATTAAACCTTAACTATGGTGATACATTTAATTTGGTTCGTTTTTAACTGTGTTTAATATTTCATATATTGGAAAAGGTCAGCAACTAAAATACTGCAAAATTTAGGGTATCCAAGCATTTTTTTTATATATTATTCATCACCTTTCTAAGTATTTAAAATATTTTTTTAGCTGCATATTTTCTAAAATAATTTAGCAGTTGACTTTACACATTTATGATTTTTTTAAATACTTTGAGGGTATTTTTTTCCTTGTTTCTGTTTGCTATTTAAATCCTACTGAAGAAAAATTCCTTTCAGCAAAATTTTAAATCTTAGTGTTTTCTCTCACATTAAAATTATTTGAATATGGATATTTTAGTAATTGAATTAGTTTTGATTAATTTGAATTAATTTTTTACTGTAGTGTTATACTATAACTTTCATTCACTACATTTCGTTGTACTGTGCCAAACTCTGGGTTTTATTTTATTAGGGATGTTTCGAATGTCTGGCAAGCTGAATGTCTTTCGCCAGTGCAGAAGTTTTTCTTGAATACTATAGGAAACACAGATACAACATATTTTGTGCTCTTTTCTTTTGAAAAAAATGCAGTATTTTTGTGTGTTTTTTTAAAAAAATGTATTTTTTATTTTAGAGAATAGGATTGGCGGATAGATTAAGATAAATAGAGAAAGATGGATAAAGGGTATAGATGTGTCAATATAGAAATAGTTATGCATGAATCAATAAGTATACCTAGACGAATAGTAAGACATAAAGGAAAATGTTGTATTCAATTGAATATTTATATAAAGGATATTGATTGATAAATATCGCCGCTAAAATTATTTAAACAGCTGCCGGAAGTGAATTTAGAAATGTTTATTTATCAAATTTTATTTTATAATGTGTCACAATGTAAGTATTGAAAATTTTTTGTGAGTTACTTATTTATATTGTAGGTGTTCTTTCTTGTAGCAGGCCTGATGGTATTGTTGATAATATTGAAGACAGAATGGCTGTCATTTGTGGAACTTCAACATGTCATATGAAAGTATATAACATTTCTGTCTGTATTATTGGTTTTTAATTTAAAGGAAATAAGATTTTTTGTCGTATTCCATCTCATGTTTTGTGTCTATTATTTAGGTTTGTAAAAATCCAATTTTTACTTCTGGTGTTTGGGGTCCTTATTTCTCGGCAATGGTTCCTGGATTTTGGTGCAGTGAAGCAGGGCAAAGTGCTGCTGGTTCTTTGGTAAAAATATAACTTTTTGAGTTTAAAAGTCATTTGTTTGATTAATTGATAATCATTTGTTTGTTTGATAAATAATGTTGTCCTTTGTAAGAAAAAGCTAGTTATTAGATCATGATTTTATTTGTTTTCAATTTAATTAAATTACTATAATGTTATACTTTGAATAGAAATAAAGTGCTCACTATTTTAATTCCCTTTATAAGTTCTGTTTTTATTTTTTAATTTCAATTTAATTTTAAATTCTTTAACCAATTTCTTTATTTCTTTATTTTATTTATTTATTTATTTATTTATTTATTTATTTATTTATTTTTTTTTGAGAATGTTAGATCAACATTTTCATCGAGTGCACTATTTTTTAATACAATTTTTAAAAGAATAAATTATATTTAAACTAAATACAGCCCTCTGTTTCTGTTCCTATTTATTATCAGCAAATGTTTTTGCCTTTACTGACCATGAATAAGATTTCTCTATTAAATGTGTTAAATTAATGTTCTATAGCTGGATCACATTGTCAGCTCACATCCAGCTTCTACACATCTTCTGACACATGATATTGTGCATTCTGAAACTACCAGGTAATGGAAAGATTTCTGCTTGGTTTAAAATAATTCATTCTTGTTGGATTTTTTCTCTCTCTTTTTAATATTTTGCTTAATTTAAATAAGCTAAAATAATACCTGAAACTTGAATTGTGTGAAAATTATCGAATTCTGTGAAATTAAACTGTATAATCAATGCATGTAAATAAAGCCCAAATTGTCATAGATTTGCAGCAAAAAGCTGTTTTAAAATTTTGATGAAACTCCTTCTCTGTGGCGTCAAAGCATCCAATGGACATGCTTACAACAAAAGAATGTATTATTTATATAAATTAGTTCTGATGTCAAAATTATGAAATTCATTTGCATATTTTTCATTCATTATTTTATCTATTTATTTATTTATTTATTTATTTATTTATTTTTGTTTATTTATTTTTCTTTTTAGCAGTCATGATTGCTCATTTACATTTGACCATAGTTGATATAACTTTGATTTTGTTTTTTCTGTGCTTATAATGCAAACTCTTCTGGTCCACCAGCCTCCGTGAGCATGTCCCTCCTTTCGAGGTGATGGTGTCCATGTCCCCCAAAATTGACTTTATTTATGCCTGACACTGTCCACTTCACACAACGCTCTTTAAACAAACACAGCATACAGCTCTCATTTGAATTTTGACGCATTGAACTTGAGTTATGATTTTTGCAATTATTATTGCCATTTGTGGAAGAAAGAAACCCAACAAGTAGGGTCTTATCGCAATTAGTGATTGCAAAAACATTCAATTCAAGACGTCAGAATTCAAATCAATGCCAAGGGTGGATGCAGGATGTTGATAACTTAGTTATTTTCTCCTGTTCTTTAAATTCTTGTTTTGCTGTGTTTGTTTCTTCTTCCGTGCTCTTATTGAGTGACACTAATTCAAAGCTTATGTAAAAAGTATTTCATTGAAAAAAAAAAAGACATTGCATTCCATCATAGTTTTGCAACATTACTGTTGTGCATTAAGTATTTTTGCACAGGAAAAAAAATTGTGAGAAAAAGAGCAGGGACCTCAAAGAGCTCTCTTCTAAAAGAAAACTGAAAATGTAGGTTGATTACACTTTATTTTTATGTTTTAGGCATGTTAGTGAAGTTATGGCTGAGCAAGCTGCCTCTTTATGCTCAAAATATGGTTGGAAAACTGAATCAGTACTAGCTACAGATTATCACGTATATCCTGACTATCATGGCAATAGATCTCCTTTGGCCAATCCTGATTTAAAAGGAATGGTAAGGTTCTTTGTTGAAGAGTCTCAGCTTGGTTGAACACAGTCAATTCATGAACAATGAGCAGTCCCCAAAGCAGAATACTACTAAATTTGTGACATACGTCGCAGAACAGATGCCTGAGGTGTAGAACAATTCTGTTAAAATGTGAGAGGAAAACTCAGACAAATTTCCTGCAGAAATTCTACTGATTTCTGTGATATTTCTGCAGAAACTGCAGATTTTCTGCTAATATCTTCCAACTCAAGACAGGATTTTTCCCAAATCCAACAGGTTTCTTAAAATTAGAAGAAAATTTAATATTCTCGGAAATTACGGTAATTTGGCGGAAAGCTAACAAAAAATGTTGAATTCAATAAGTCATCTGCAGTAACTTTAGATTTACACTGAACTTAAAGGAATCAGCAGAATTTGTGCAAAATTCTTTCTTGAGTTGGAAGATATTTGTAGAAAATTGGCAGTTTTTGCAGAAATTTCATATTTTAAATCTGAAAAGATTCTAATTTTTCCAGCATTTTTGATTCCCCTTTTCCTTATTTTTCCCTATCGATCTTCATCCACTGCAATTTTCTTCATAAAAGTATGTTTTGCCAACATTGAAACACGTTAACTTATTTATTAACATTTTTGTTGCTGCTTCATGCCATGTAAAATTAATGTGGTTTGACTCTTAGGTTTGGATTTTTATTAAATTTTGTAGTTTTGCTCTTTCTATGCATTTTAGAAAGCATGTAAAATATTTTTGGAGAATCTCAAGTGGTTTAGGTTCTACAGAAATTCATAGCAACAGTGAAGTTTTTAAGACTGAAAAAAAAACCTCCTTAATGAATGAAATGATTTTGGTTTAGGGCTCCCAATTAGTGGAAAAGGTGGATCAGTCATTAATGTTATTTATTAAACTAGTGTTTTTAAGCAATCAGTCAAACGCTTATCTAAACTTGCAGAAAGTGAAAGAACTCACCTTTGTTCTTTTCCGCAAGTATTTCTTTACTTAGTCTTTCATTTCATTGTGTTGTTCATTGAATTATTTTATTTTTATTTATTTATTTATTTATTTATTTTTATTTATTTTTTTTTTTTTTTTTTGCATTGGGTTAATTATTGCCTCTTGTAATACAATTGGTTATCTGTTTAATAACACTGTATTTAACGATTTTATCTATTTAAAGACAACTCTTAGCGGTCCCGGATGCTCCACTGTAGTTTTTCAGAAGCTTCTATTTAAGGATGCATTCTACTTAAGGACTTTTTTGCGTAGTCCCTTGTGCGTCGTTACACAAAGAGTCCACTGTATCATCATTTTGAATAATATTCAGACCTCTTAATAATATTAACTAATACTACTAAAACTTGAATAGTACACAATCTTTTCTCTATTTTTATTTTATTGTTATAACTAGACGCCTGCGGCGACCAGCCGGTCCGCTTTGTTACGCCATTCGCCTTTCTATGCAAGCAGCCACCTACGGCGGCTGTTTGGCTAACTTGTCATTTAAATTTTTACTTCAAGTTTGCCGCCTTCGGCGACTGTTTAAATAAATTTGGCAGCAGTATCAATCAATATATCTCTATCTTTTGTTGTGCCATTCACATTTTTATGCCAAGATTGCCGCCTTCGGCGGCTATCTACCTTTACGATTGTTTGCGATTAAGATTCCATCGTAAATACCGAATCGAAATCCAAATAGTGACGTCAGACACATAAAAGATTGAAGAACGCTTTTTTCGACCGATGCGTGGAAAGACATAATGTGTTCAGCATTAAAAAATTGTTTTAAAAAAAACTATTGCGTATTTTTAAGAATTTTTTTCTTCTGAAGAGGGCGAAATGGTTTTACTATTACCAACTTAAATTTTAGAAATGGGGCTTTGATACTTCTTGCAGGATGATATTAAAAAAAAAAAAAAAAAAAAACAGGAAAAATGCAAATTAAAGGTTTTTTGGACAATTTAGCGACGGTATTAATCAATGTTTTTCTCTATATATCAATATTATCATCTGCCTTTTTACGCCATTGTTGCCGCCTTTGGCGGCTGCTTAAATAAGTTTCGTGGTGGTATCAATCGATCTATATCATTATTAATTTAAATAAAATATTTTCTAGATCTATCTCCAGTTCCGTCGTTTGGAATATTTTTAAAGGAGGGGGAGGGGAGACACAAACTGCTTGCACTTCATGCAAATTTTGTCGAAAAATAACAAAAAACACTTCCACTTTTATGTGAAACCGTTGTCTTTTCAAAGTCATGGTGTATATGGTGGAGGGAGGGGGGCATTGACATCCAATGTGCAAGCAGCCACCTATGGCGGCTGTTTGGCTAACTTGTCATTTACCTTTTTACTTCAAGTTTGCCGCCTTCAGCGGTGGTTTAAATAAATTTGGCAGCAGTATTAATCAATCCATCTCTATCTTTTTTTTTTGTGCCATTCACATTTTTACGCCAAGATTGCCGCCTTCGGCAGCTATCTACCTTTACAATCTATCTCTACATTTTCTTATCCATCTCTATTTATTTTGACCTCCTCACCCATTTCCTAATAAAAACAAAGAACACTCAAAAAACCGCTTTTTTTTTATTTAAGTAGAGAAAAAAAAAAAAAAGCTCAAATTCCCCGTAGTGTGCAAAAAGTAGTGTTTGACAAAGATAAAAAAAATCTCGCTGTTTTTATTGAATTAATGCGCACAACTATGAAATGTAACGTAATATAGATACAGTGAAAGGTCCAGCTTTGGGGGGGGGGATGGAAAAAGAAATAAATGCAATCCCTAAATAAAACCAAAAAAAAGGAAAGAAAAAAAGCAAGCGCTGCCGAAAAAACAAGTGGTCATTACGTCAGAAAATGTAGAAGTAAGCTATATAGTAAAAAAAAAGATTAACATTGCTTGCGATTAAGATTCCATCGTAAATATCGAATCAAAACCCAAGTAGTGACGTCACAGGCATAAACGATAGAAGAATGCTTTTTCGACTGATGCGTGAAAGGACATGATGTGTTCAGCATTAAAAAAATTGTAAAAAAAAAACTATTGCGTATTTTTAAGAACTTTTTTCTTCTGAAGAGGGCAAAATGTTTTTAGTATTACCAACTTAAATTTCAGAAATAAGGCTTTGATACTTCTCGCAGGATGACATTAGAAAATAATAAAACCCAGAAAAACATGCAATTTAAAGGTTTTTTTCAAAAATTCATAAAAAATACAAAAATTGCTCTATCTTCAAAATTTTTTTATTCATCATATTTAAAATTAAATTTCCGGCACTATAGTACCAAAAATATTTGTCTGGCGCGATTGGTTCGGAGTCTGTGAGGTTAAAAGACTAAAAAGTGCTAAAAATCACATAAAACATTAAATAACTTTTTTTCTAATTAAAATATCAAAAATCGAAGCCCGAGGTGCACAACTTCAGCAAAAACTACACCTGTATACCAAATTTCATCTTTCTAGGCCTTACCGTTTTCCCGGGATGCGCGCCACACACACACAAACATCTTATTTTATTATAAGTATAGATATGTATAGATGACCGACATGTTGAGTAAATTATTTTTACTCGAAGTATGACTGTTTTTTTTTAAAAATGTTCTATTAATTACAAATTATTTTTATGCTATTGTTTTACATTATTATCAGAATTCAAACACAGACTTAAATAAGTGTTTTTAGCTTTTTTAAAAATAATTTTTTAATACTTTAATCAAGTTTTCTACGAAATATCAAAATAGTCCTTAAAATTCCCATTAATGCTCTTCGAATGGTTTTATAGAAGGTTGGCGACCCGCTGAGCCCAATAACATGCTAATAAATGACAACTGACTTCCAAAATGATATTTTCTATAGATAATATCTATACAAAAATATCTATTGAAAAATTATTTACCTAATATTACATTTCACTTTAAATGCTGTTTTAAGTTAGATTTTGTTTTCCTTTTTTGAGGAAAGAACTTGGCTTGCTTCCTTTTTCCTTTCATTGTCTATTTTAAAGGGGGAAAATGTAAGACTTTCTTTATAGTTTTAAGATACATGATTTTTTTATGTACTGCTGTAGTGTTCATGAAATTAAGAAAGAATTGATTTTAGTAATTTCTTTTATTTCCTTTTGATGAAGGAGGGGGTATAAAAAACAGTAATTTGTTTAAAGCAGAGTGATGAAACAAAGTGTAGTGTATTAAGCAGATGCTGTTTATTAAAAATCTTCAGATTTTCATAACAATAAATGTTTTTCTAATGCTGATTTAAATGACTCTTCCCTCCTGTGACTTAATCCTGTATGAAGAAATACTATAATTGAAAATAGTAAGGACGTATAAAACATGACTCATCCACATTTTTATTGCCTTATATTTATTTCATTTAGGTAATTATGCTTTTTAAAGATATAGTAAAATGCTGTAGCTGACTTTACAGTAAACTCCCAATTATCCGTGGAATAGGGTGGCACAGTAACCGCTGATAAGTAAATTCGCTGATAATCCAAAAACTAAGTAAAAACGATACTATTGTTTGCAATAGCTTAAAAATATCAATAACACTTGCATGCATTTAAACTACAGCTAAAACAATAACTGTGTAAAAGCTAGAAAAAAGAATCATTCATTACTGCACACAAATTACACCCATACACAAGCAAATTGTGCAAGTTGATCAATTGCTATGGATCTGGCTTGGTTACACCAAAAAACTCAAAAGGGTGAGTAATGTTTATCTAAAAATCAGGGTTCATCTAGTCAGGTTTTGGTGACATTGAAAGTTTTATGTAATTAGAAGAGAGGGAGAAAAAAGCAGTAGGAGTATCTAAAAATAAATTTTACACTTGTCATAAAATGTGCATTTATCTACATTCAGTTAATCATTGCCGATTTATTTATTTACTTTTTTCAAAGTGTGAAAAGCCTCTGATAATCGGGAGATAACTGTACATAAATAAATTTGAAAAAATATTTTCTCAGGTAGCACAATCAATGTTATAAAAAATATTATAAAAGTAAATGTCGAAGCTTTTTTTTCCCTACAGAACTTTTTTGGAGCTGAGAAATCTTCGCTAAGTATTACACATTAAAACTGGTTTTTTCTTTAATGTAAAAATTACATAGTTAATGTTTTTATTTTGAAATTCAATATTTCAGATTTGTGGATTGACATTATCGCAGGATGAAGAGGACTTGATAAAGCAGTACTTGGCTACAATCCAGGGTTTAGCTGTTTGTATACATTTACATATTCTTTGCAAGTAGCTTTAAATGTTCTGTAAAATACTGTCTTCTGTGGCTATTTCCAATTTTAGCAGTTTGGCAAAAAATAAAGAAAATATGGAAATTGGGGTATCTGCCAAACTACTCAAAAATACAAACTGAAATCTTAAACACTATTTTATGAATATGAAACTATTAGACTTAATGGCACATAATTGACATTTGGCCCTGTGTGCATAGTGCATTAGTGTTTCAACTAATGCAGAACCAATTATAATGCAATCAAACTTTTATTAACTAACAGTCCAAACTAGTTCGATTGGCTTACCTGGAAACTGGTACAGTTGAAAGTTTTTCTAACTGGAAAATGTCAAGGGACAGTTTAAAATTTTCATCTTAGCATTGAACTACAATATCAGTATTGAATAAAGTTAAGATTTTTTTTTCAACTTGTTATTTTGTTTTGGAGGTGTTCTTTTGCAGATGAAGAGGACAGTTAGAAAATTGTGGTTGTGTGCCCTCTCCTGCTTCTTGTTCGTAAAACTACATAGAGGACTCTAAAATTAACTCACATTTCTGTCAAATATCATGTCTTGCTGATGTGCGATGGTGTTATTAATTTCCAATTCCAAAATCAGAAGTAGCTACAAACATTTGCATATTTTGAAATTTATTCTCTTGACATAAGGGTCAGTAAGAATTAGGAACATATCATTCTTGTAGCCAAAGTAACAGTTTAATTTTAGCGTTCAAATTATGTTCCTCAGTGTAGCCTAATTATTTTTTACTTAAAGGCCGTGTCTCATATTAAAATGTATCTTGTTGGTCAGAACACATATAATTTTAATATCCTTAAACTTTCCTAGATGCCACGAAAAAACATGGAAAAGGCAAGATTTTTTTGAAAAAATTTAACCATACTTAACACCCTTCCAAAAAACCATTGCCAAAGGTATTGCACCCTTTCCAAAATTTATGATTTTAAAAACATAAGATTTAACAAAAGTCAGAATTCTAAAAACAGCTGCATCTTCAATATTCTTGCATTTATTCATCTACATTAAAGTAGTTTAAATCCCCTTAAAATGGTCTTAAGAACAAATCTGTAACAATGATTTTTTTTATAATTTCATTGTAAGAAACAGCAAGTTTCTATGTTACACAAATTTCATTTTTAGGAAAAAATTTAATTTTTAACCTTTTTGGGACAGCATGTAGCAAAGAATTCAGTGCATTCTGATCTGGATTAGGCACATCCTGACTAAGAATTTTTTTCTTCCATTCCGGACGGCTTTTCAAAAATTTTAAATATTCTTATGATATTGTGAGAGAAAAAATCGGATACCTGGAATTCAACTGCTTTTTGAAAATAGTAAAAGAACAGATATCAAAATTATAAATATGATCATTGTTCACTTGACATAGGCTTTTAATAAAGCTTTCATCTGACACATACGTTAGTTTAAAGATTTGTTGCCTTGTATGTTTGTTGTAGTATGAGGGTGCATAGCTGCCAAGTGCTCCGTTTTTCCCCGGAGTTTCTCCGATTTTTATTGCGTACTCCAAAAATCCGATTTATTCCAAAAAACTCCGTTTTTTGACTTTGCTTGTACACTTTTCGATTTCTGAGGAAAAAGAAGAAATTTCTCTATCCTGGAAGGTAGGAATTGTGCACAAACTCAACAAAAGAGGAGGCAATTTAATGCCCTGGAAGCATTAGTGTCAAGATAAACACTGAGTGGGAGCGCTAATCGATCGGAGAACATCGTTTTTTCATTGAGCATTTCAGCTACGTGCAAAACGTAGCCGCCATGTTTGGTCATTCAGAAGATGGAAGTAGACGATGCTTAAGTGCTTTCGTTTTCAAAGACGAAGCAGAATTGGGGGTTTCTTTTAACTGCAAACTAATGAAAATCAGCAAAATGTGCTGCAAAATGTTTTTTTTTTTTTTTTTGGTTATTTTACGTAATTTTATTGAGAAATGAAAACAAGTATACTATTTAAAATTTCATCTTATCCCTATTGCTTTGGACACGAATGTGCTAAAGATTCTCAATTAAATTGTAGTTTCATAGGGATTTTTTATTTTCAAATTATTTTCATGCAACAAATTCTAAATTTTATATCTGAATTTTTGACTTAGTCGCCATATTTGGTCATTTGCGAGATTTAAGTACACAAAACTCTTAAAGTGGCCAAGTTTTCAAAATCGGAATTAGATGTTTATTGCGATGCAAACTATTGAAAATAATGCAAAATGGGCTTTTTTTTTTCGGAAAATTCTTAATTTTTTTCTTGAAAAATGAAAAAAAAATTTCTTCAGAATATTATGTTATCCTGATTGGTGTGGATGCTAATGTGCTAAAAACTGTCTATTTCATCTGAATTTTAGTTTTTTAAGGATTATTAATTATTTATAATTACTTTTAATGCAACAAATTCAAAAATCTATCATCTTAAATTTTTTGCATTGTTGCCATGTTTGGTCATTTGCAACATGGAAGTAGACAAGACTATTAATAGCCTAAGTTGAACAGAATTGGTTGTTTGTCTCAATGCAAACTATTAAAAATAACAAATGGCAAAAAGTTATGGTTTTTTTTTAAATTATTTTTTTGAAGGAGAAATTTTATCTGTATTTGATCCTTATTGCCTCGGAGGCTTTGTTATAAGCTGAAACCATTTCATCTAAAATGAAGGTTCCTGCTGACTTCTCATTTATTTATTTATTTTTTTAAATGAAGCAGAAATCTATTTTAACTTGAATTTTCCATGTGCAAAAAAAGTATTGAATGACTCTATTTTAAAATGTGTGAAGTCCTATTCATCTATTTTTTTCATGAAAGTTGTAAAAACTGCCCCATCTCCCCTCCAGTTTGTGTTTCAAAACTTGGTGACAGTTGTGGCCACTAAGTTTTTAGAGTCTAGTGGCCACTGGCCACTTAGAAGATTTCCAAGTCTTGACCTTTACTATGAAGTTGCTTTACTTCCAAGTATAAGAAGTAATCGTGTTTTTTTTCTTTTTTAATCTTCAATATGTTCTTATGCAATGCATTTTCAATACATGTAGGATATGTATAAAGGAATATTTTTAAAAAGGGTTGCAGTTTTATTAAATCAAACAGTAATCATGTTTTTTTTTTTTTTGATTTTCAATATGTAACTACGTAATGATGCTTTTTTAACGTAAAATATGTTTATCTTATACTTGGTTGTAGTTTTGTTGAAAATCTAACATGAAAATTCAGAAATGCATTGTAAGGGTGCTTAGAACTTATAGAAGCTTACGGTACAGAAGGAAGGTTTAGCACAGGCCACGATTTGGTGCTCCTATTTTAACCCTCATTGCTCCTATTTTTTCCCTTAAGTGCTCCTATTTTTTTTATCTTGAGGTTGGCAGCTATGAGGGTGGTTTGATAAGACTGACTTTTAAATGAAAAAATCAAAATACCAAAATGCAGGTTATTTTTCAACGTAATCTGCTTTTATAGCTATACATTTTTTCCAATGATGTTCATACTTTTCTAACCCTTCCAAAAAATAAGATGTCTGAAGGTCATCAAAATACTCATTTGTGGCATTAATGATCTCATCACTTGAATAAAATCTCCTTCCACTAAGCCATTTTTTTTTAAATTTGGAAGCAGAAAAAAGTCACTGAGGGCCAAGTTAGGGGAGTATAGTGGATGAGGAACCTATCCATAGCGTAATTCAAGCAATTTCGTGGTTGCAAATGCAGATGTGCGAGTTAGAGTGTTATTGGGATGGAACAGAACTTTTTTCTGTGACAAGTGGGGTTGTTTTTCTCTTAATTTTGCACTAAAACTGTCTAATAAATTAGCATAATACTGTTCCGTGATTGTCTTTCTTTTTCCTAGATTGTCCATGCGAATTATGAACTTTGAATCCCAAAAAACTGAGGCCATAATCTTTCCGGCCGATGGAACTGTTTTTGCCTTTTTCGGAGCAGTTTCTGTAGAAGTCCACTATGCTGACCGTTCTTTCGTTTATGGTGTAGTAATGTATCCAAGTTTCATCCATTGTCACTTAATATCGCAATAATTCACTTGGATTACGCTGAAATTTGTCTAAACACTGTTTTGACATTGTTACACGATTCCGTTTTTGATCAACTGTCAACAAACGCGGCACCCATCTTGCTGATAACTTTTTCATACACAAATGTTCATGCAAAATGTTGCATACTGGTCATTCTTCAAAAAGTGTAACTTCTCTGTCACACGTCTTTTACAGAAAAAACGTTAAGGAAAAATTCATTTAACAATGATTTTTAATTTCATCAAAAATATATCTATTTAAACCTACCAACAATTTTTTAATCATACCTTGTGTGACTGTTTATGTTGCTTAATAACTTGTTTAATTAGAAGTATATACTTATTTATTATTCCTTTTACAAGTGTCTCAAATATTAATTGTTTAAATATATTTAATTTTTTAATATTGTGTTTTAGTTCGTTTTAGTAGGACAAGAAGTCATGTCACACAAAAAATTCTCACCTCTGTTACCTAAACTCAAAATGCCATTCCTCATTAACAAGTGGCAGTAATGACATCAAATTTTATTTTCCATGATACAAAGGAGCCCCCCTCGTTTATTTTCAGCCGTAGTTGAATTTGTGTGATTTTTGTCGAAAAAGAAGATTGATTTTGCTTGAAAAATTTAGTGTGGTTATTCTGACTTCTCACCTCCGTGAACTTGAATTTCAGGGATGTAAATAAATGTAAAAAAAAAGTGAACATGTTTTTATATGCTTAACATATGCAGACTGTAGCAACGCAAAAAACCATTATCCCCCCCCCCTTTGTATTATGCCTATATATAAATTCCTCACTTCCGTGAATCTTACCTCCGTGACAAACCTTACCAATGTTGTTATTTCTGAGGTGAAAATAAATGGTGGAGAGGAAATACATCAATAATGGAATTCCAACAAAATTACAAATTACCACTATATCCTATAAATACTATTTTTTAACCTACATTTAAAACTACTAATTAAGCTGTACTTTAATTAAGAGAGCTTAATATTATGTTCCCACTAATCATTAAAATAGCTGATTGTTTGCCCAATTAACAAAATTACTACTTCGATTTTAAATTGGCCTTTATTGTTAAATATTAAAAGTTTTTCTTTTTTTTTTATTTCCGTGAAAGACATTTTTTAATTTTCTTTTTTTTATTTATGAGTAAAATAATTGGAACTTAGCTGGGCTATTGTGTATGGTTACTTCTAGTAGGTAACACTTTCATGTAAGAATGAAAAATATTTGCGTTCAAAAGTAACGTTTTCTGGAGAAATACCCATACACGTTCAGATGATCTGTTTACCATATCAACTATCTCATGCACTTTCACACAGCGGTCTTCTAGCACGATATCATGGATTTTGTTGATCATTTCTTTGTTCATGACTTCAATCGGACGTCCAGAACGTTCTGCGTCTGTTGTGCTCATACTGCCACAACCAAATTCCGTAAACCACTTGTGAATTATACGATATGATGGAGCAGACTCCCAATATTTTTTCAACTTTTCTTCCGTTTTGGAAATTGCTTTTCCGCTCAAAAAGTAATGCTTTATCAACACACGAAATTCTTTCTTCTCCAGAACAAAAACAAAATTGTCTGCCGTTTTCTTCCGATGACAATAAAACTCAACATAATTTAAATATTGTTTTCAAATTTCACGGGTATTGCCAAATTTTACCATAAAATATAATTAAACTGCATTTTGGTATTTATTTTGATTTTTTTCATTTAAAATTCATGGACTTATCAAACCGCCCTCATATGAGTGTTGCCTGCAAATTGTGATATGAAACACTGATTTAATGATTATTAATTCAATTTATAGAATGCTAGTTGTTGAATTGTGCCAAAATTATCATTTATTTTGTCTTATTTCAGATCTTTTCAAACTTATGTCTTGTTTGTAATTTTTAAATTGCTTTTTATAATCTCAAACTTATTTGCTTATTTCTTTTCAGTACAGCACTAGGCATATCATAAGTGCTCTGGAAAGCAATGGACATACTGTCAAATGTTTATTACTTTGTGGCGGACTAGCAAAAAATAAATTGTATGTGCAGCAGCATGCTGATGCTACTGGTATGACAATGTTTTTATATAAAAGTACAGTATAAGCTTGATTTAACAATTGTTAAGGTACTGGAATTAGTAAACGAAATTAACTATTTCACTTTGCCCCGCCTGCACTTGACTAATTGTGAAAAATAATAAAAATACCAATAAGTTAAATATTAACTAAATAAATACTGCACCAAATATTAGAAGGTCCTAATCAATATTTAAAATGTTAACATCAAGAACTTTATCATTTGATAATATCAAAATAATTTTTGACTTTCAACAAAATATTACAATTTGAGTATCAATTTTTGAAAATTGCTTGTGTTATCAGTATATCCCATTTAACGATTGTCAAGGGACTGGAAAAAGTTATTGTTAAATCAAGGATATCGTTAAATCAAGGAGCATAGACATTCAATGCAGCCAAATGTGAACCAGTGAAATGTATCATTAAATTGAGGAAATCGTTAAATCTGGTATCTTTAAATTGAAGTTATACTGTACATTCATCATTGTTCCCCATGATCAAAGAAATGTAATTTGACAGACAATGTTGCTTTGCTGAATTAATTCATGTATAAATGCTAGGGTTATAAGCCAGGGACCGTGTTAGGCATTCACCAATGCACCAAATGCAATAAAATCATAAATTCGGCAAAACAAATTCTAATTTGGCGCATTTATTGGCAAACAGAAAATTCTCCGTTTCCTTTGAAAAAAAATCCTTTCAGATGCCAATCTAGATAAAAATTAGGTCCTTTTACGAATTTCGGACCTGAAAAAAACGGATCTTTCACATAACTCCCAGACTAGCAGTCACTGAAAGTTGTTTTATCCTCCGACCATCCAGTCACTCCAAGCAGAATGAGGTGCCC
Organism: Uloborus diversus; assembly: GCF_026930045.1. NCBI lineage: Eukaryota > Metazoa > Arthropoda > Arachnida > Araneae > Uloboridae > Uloborus > Uloborus diversus. Next base: position 45,953,588 of record NC_072736.1, read on the forward strand.
AATAGCATCGGAGCTATTGGAGGAAGGATGAGGTTTGCCTCTCGCCTCTCGCTGATTAGAGAGATATCGAGTGCACAGCGTGGCTACCGAGTAGAAATTTTTGGCGTATGCCTTGTTTGCGTGGCGCTTTTATTTCATTGTGTTTGATGTCTTACTTGATGTTTGAACTTAGGTAGGAATGCAGTCTTTACTTAAGCTTTTATTTCTACTCTCAAATTTGTAAAAGAATGATAAATATCACTAAGTTGTTTTTAGCCATTTTTTCCTTTTTATCGTACTTAGGGATGCAATACCGGTATAGCAAATACTAGTATTTTGAGCAATTTTGTAATACCGGTATTTGCTGAGGAAAATACCGGTATTTTCGGTATTAGCTGAAAATAATAAATAGTTTTAATTCAAGACTTTTCAATTTAACTTATTAAATATCACTTATATTTCAAATGTACATTTATTTTCACATGATGCAGAACCGAAATCAATCTATTGATGTAAAAATTTAGCTTCAAAAGCATGAACTAATAGAATACCTGTATCATTAAACAAAAGTATTTTGTGCGCCATGTATTTATTTTTCCCATTTCCCTGATCACTCTTTTTCCCTTTTGGGAAAGTTAATTTCGAGTGTAATTTGAATGCCCCCCCCCCCCCCTTGTCTGACGAACAATTTATTCAAACCATCAGTTGCAGGAAATCTTTATGGGGTTTTTTTATTAAATATTTGTCTCAGCTGAACTAAATTTTGACAAAAACTGTTTCTTGTTAGCATTACATAGTGTTCCCGCTAAGCCGTTTTTAAAGGGCACAGTGCCCTGCCCTTTTCCACATCAGCAGAATGCGCCCTGCCCTTTTTTTAGATCGCAAAATGCGCCCCTTTAAGAAAAAAGGAAATTGCTCCCTGTGATTTAAAAAAAAATGTCTCAAGCATCGTTTGTACTCACAAGATATCAGGGCAATTGTACTTGTCCAGCGATTGTCCGCAAAAACGCCCATTTCTCATCATTATTCTCAAAATTTCACCCTGAAAAGGGCCACATAAATAAAAGGCTGCAAGCACCAAGGCAAAGAGGGGAAGGGGATGAGATTCTAGGAATTCTAACAGGCTTATCATTAGGAAACAAAGGCATGTTCTTCTGTCTACTAAAGCTGGGTTTTTGACAGGGTGTGGGAAGGGGTATGGTTCTCTGGGAAGGAAGAGATCATTGTTTCATTCATCCCCATTCTTGATCTTCTGAGAATCAACAATGAGAGAGGAAATAGGACGTTTTCGGAGCAATTTCAGCTCGGAAGCTTCTTTTTTCTTTTGCACGTGGAAATTAGGCTTAGCAATTTTAGTGCATTGCTAGTGATTGTGTAGCAATCTTTTCACATCTGTTTCTGGAAAGTTAACTTTCTGATTGTTTTCTTAGTAGAAAATAGTACAAAGCTTACAGAGCTAAAATACAAGGGTATTTTTTTGCCCCTTAAATTTTTAACCCCCTTCCCCAGTTCAAAAAAAAAAGCGTTTTAAATGGAAACATATCGCTTTTCCAAGGAAATTTTCTGCTGCAAAATAATCGTTTTTTTCGTTCTTTTGTGCTAAGTATTTTAATTATCTTTGAATATGATTCATTTTAACAGATTATTTTAAAAACTTATTGACATTAATTTTCACAAATATTGTCTGAGATAAAAGTTTTGGATTGGCCCGAGCAGCTTATTTTTGTTTTGCACCTAGCTACGACTTCATTTTTGAAGCACTACACACAGTATTTTAATTTAATTATTCTGTTTGAAGTGTAGTATATTTAAAAAGGAGAATTAATATTCATCATGATTTTGATGTCTACTAAAATACGTAATGGCACAATGCACATTACTAGGCAGTTTTTTTTAGGTTGGAAGGGAAGATCAGTAATTAAATACTGTTCTAAATTATTAGGGTTTTGAAATACCTAGAAACTATAGGATAGGTAGTCAAAATTAAGACTTGAAAAGTGTTGAAAAACACACAAAGCCAAGTTTCAGCATTATCTAAGTGTTCCTATGGAGGGTGGAAAGCATGTTTGGGAGGGGGGGGGGGCTTATCCTTTTCTAAAGAGAAATACATTTTCTGTATGAAATAATGATATTTAATGCTGAAGTCAGTGTAGTCATATTGCAGACTACACTGTTTGAATTTTTGCAATGTGTTTCAAGATGTTATTTCTCCTCTTTATTTTTTGGAGAAGGGGGGACTCAGTACTTTTTGAGAAGTGCATCATTGGTCTTGGCTGGGGGGGGGACACCGCGCTGAAAAAGTGCCCTTTTTATAACAAATAGTGCCCCTTTCAAAGACCAGCACCCTGCCCTTTTTTTCCTAGAGTGAACACTTACATTACAAATGGCAATTTGTTGGCACCAGTATTGGTTTTTTGTGCCGTCTCGCTATTTGTCTTCATACTTGGCAGGATAATATTTAAAAATTATATATTGCCTTGAAAATTTGCAAAGAGGAAAAGCATAAATATGTTCCACGAATTCAAAGATATTTTCAGATATTAAAATAATTATAATTAGAAAGAATTTTGAAAAGAAAGCTAAAACAAATAAGAAAAACCAACAAGATCAAATTTTGTCAAGTTTATTGTAAATTTCAAACCAAAGGACTAATAAAAAGCAAACAAAACCCCTACTGTTCAAGAGAAAATGATGTTAATATTGGAATTGTATCATCTCTCAGGAAAGAAATTTCAAGTAGCTTTAAATTAAAAAAATAATAGAAATACCTACAATATGAAAGAATCACACACACAAAAGGGTTTATCCAAAAATGATATGCAACAGATCGAATGTTTTTGAAGATAAAATACTTTTATGCAATTAAATTCTAGGAGGTGTATCACGCATTGTTAACAGTACCACCAACCTGAGTGAATTCAGAAAAAGTAGTTTCAATTTTAGATCATTGAGTCTCACTGAGATCGCTCGGTGGTCTAAGGTTTTGACTTGTAGGAAAGTTGAGCACTAAAATGAGTTCCAGGCTTAGAGACAGTTCAATAGGTTCATTATATTCAATAAGTTACACCCTATAGCCAGGGCTAAGGCAGAAATACACCGCCAGCTCAGTCAATTCCAGCCGAGGACTGCAGTTTTGTGCTTTTTAGCACTCAGTCTGAATATATACCCTGCATTCAATATTTGAGTTGAACAGGGTTCGTACGGGTTATGGAAATCCTGGAAAGTCATGGAAAAAAAAAACAAAATTTCAGACCTGGAAAAGTTATGGAGAATTGAAATTTTCATTGAAAGTCATGGAAATTTATTTCAAGTCATGGAAAAATGTCCTGGACAAAGAGAAAGGAACAGTAGCTAAAGGAGCATTAGAAATCTTGAGTGATTTAACAGTATAGCACATAAACGCTATTAAAAGTGGAAAATAGAACGATTTAAAAATCAAATCTGAATTTTGAAATCTCATTGCATCCACTTCTGTCGCAGCAGCTTGCCATTTTTAGCGATGTGAGTTTATTGCTTGGACATCACTTATTTTGAATTTTCTGTTATTTTCAACACTTCTTATGTTTCATATTCTATAGTAGCAAAATTTCACATTCTTAGATTTGTCACACCCACTCAAAAAAAAAAAGCAATTCAATTGCATGCGAGTTCGATTCCATCACTCGTAAGGATTTCGTTGAATTTATCAGAGGTTTAATTTGTTGAATATTTTAGAAAATAAAGATCTTAAGTCAGGCAATAGACTACAGAAAAAGAGGAATTCTAACGCTCTAAAACAGTAGTGCCCAACATACGGCACTAATCCATGCGACCCACTGCTAGGTTCAATGTCTCGAATTAAATGTGTTTTGGAATTTCTGAACCTATTAATTTATATGCATTTGAAAATATGCAAATTTGTAAACAAAACAAATATACTTTTGAATCAGAAGATTGATTCATTACTGAATGGTTTTTTCAAAAAAGATCTGGTTCAGAAACATGAAAAACTAAGCTATGTGGCTAATTTTTTTAAAACCAAAATGCTGTCAAGTTATGTGGATGATTAAAAGGCACTGTTGACACTAAAAGGTAACTTTTGAAGCAAATTTATTGAAACTTAGTGATGACTCATTCAACCTTTGTCCCATTCAATATCATTCTGCCTGTTTATAAAAAAGAAATGTTAGACATTTAAGCATTATCATATTATTCACTTCACTGCATTTTTATTTTACTTAAATTTATATGATGAAGACAAATAAGAATAGTTTAGTTTTTTAAGTGTGCACTTATTTTTTTTTTCCATTACGAGTAAGTGCTTCAATAAGGTTGTGGCATTCATTTAGACGTTTTGCTAATGCTCATTTCCAAATATTACCAAGTCTGAGATTAAATAGTGCTATTTTCTTCGTGTAACGAGGTCATGAAAATTTTCATTGAAGTTATGAAAAGGTCTTGGAAAAGTCATGGAATTTTTTCATCCAAATAGAGTATGAACCCTGGTTGAACCAACCATTGTTTCGGTCACTCGTCTGGTCATTGCTAATTCTGTATTAGCTACCGGTTTGTTTGGCACTCTAGGTTTCCTTAAGGGTTTTCCACCTCCAGCTCAGTCACTCCTATGCCGGGCTGATGAGTGCTAATAAACACGGAACTGCAGTCCTCGGCTGGAATTTACTGAGCTGGTGGTGTATTTCACGTAAATGCAAATATGCCAAAAAATTGCAAATGTGCATTAAAACGTTAGTTGATTCATTTAATATTAAAGCACAAAGGTATTTATTCGTTATTTGTTGCACTGAATAGGTTTAGCTTTACGCTAAATGGGGAATAATAATAACGATGTCCCTTGGCATCCTGTTCTTCATGTTAAATGAATACAACATCATATTTACAGAAAATACGGAATGTTGTTTAGTGTCATCTATGTCAGAATTTTTATGGCAATTCTCGGACCGATTTAACTTCCAAACTGCAGTCCTCGGCTGGAATTGACTGAGCTGGCGGTGTATTTCATGTAGATGCGTTATGTTTTTTACTAGTATTGATTTTGTATTATGACATTTGTTCCTTCATTTTATGTTTGTTCTTGGTACCTTTTCATAATAATACAATTTTTGTACAAAATTATGAAATGTGGCAACGAAACAATGCTTTCTTTCAAGCATTTTTTGAGAAATTTCAAATATCGGTATTCCCCTATCATGTTTTAAAAGTACCGAATACCAGTATTGAATTTTTGTTCCGGTATTGCAATCCCTAACTGTACTAGTATGAATAATCATGTTTCTTGACTATTTTATAAATTGCATGTGGAGCGAGTGAAATCAAATACTGTTGCTGGATTTCATCCTTTCTTCTTTCGTAACAAGCTTAAAGTATAATTTCTTATTGTTTTTCTTAAAGGAAAAGAATTTAGTTTTTTTGAAAAATTACATATGATTTTCGAAAAAACTACTTAATTTGCATTTTTTTCTCACAAAATTCCTAAAAATAGACAAATTCCAGGATTGACCCCTGGCCTTATTCTCAAAAAATTGTCAAAAAATAAGTTATAAGTAAATGTTTCTGCAGACAAAATACATTAAAAAGTTAGTTTTTGACTGAGACTTTTGAAATTTCGCTAACACTTTAAAAATTTGGCTAATTTACAGGCTAACAATTAGAAATCCTTAACACGGTCCCTGTAAGCGAAAGGTTTCATACTCAAGAAGCAATTCATTAGACATTTTTTTCCCCAAGAAGTGGTTTTCAACATTCTAGTGTTCTCTGTCTGTATTTGAGGTTTATCAAATTGAAAGTCCTTGAATTTCATTTTACCAAGAAGGGGTTCCGTAAAAGCACTTGATTTTCCAATCTGTCATTGAAAAATCTTATAAGTACTTGATTTTTCTGATGGATCCTTGAAAAGTCTTTGAAAATGAATGCTAAACCCTTTTTATGTTTTCCAATCTTTGTGTGATATCTGTAAAATTTACGCAATTCACCTATTTTTTGGGCTGCAGTCCTGCTTTTTTTTTTTTTTTTTTTTTTTGCATTTCTAAGTCTGAATATGTTGACTTCTGCAAAAATCGCTTGATTCTACTCTTTGGACAACATTGATTTTTTGTTTATCATTATTTAGATATTTTTTAGTGTTTTATATTCTGTAATAAAGGACTTACATACTCGTCATTTTGTCATGTTCACTCAAAAATTTACATCGAGTGTTTCTCTTATGTTTGTAATGTTTTAGAAACTAAAATTGTTATGAAAGATGAAGATGCTTAGGATGGGGATGTAATTTTGGTTGAATGAAATTCTCACAAATCATTTTATTTTTTATTTCAATTAAGCAATTTCTTGTTTTGTAACTTTTGGCTGCAGTTGAACACTCATGAATAAGATAAATAAATACCTTTGTGCTGAACAGTAAAGTAAGAAAAAGCAATGTTAAAAAAAGCACAAGTTTTTTTGGTGAAAAAATTATTATTATTATTATTATTTTTGTTTTATTTTAATAGGATTGCCTGTAATCATTCCAAACACTCCAGAACCTGTTTTGTTGGGATCTGCAATTCTTGGAGCCACTGCCGCAAAGCATTATGATTCAGTCTTAGCTGCCATGTCTGCTATAAGTCAACAAGCATTCTCTACAAGCATAGTTACTCCAAGAACAGAAGATAAAGAGTAATTAATTAACTAGTTGAAACAAATGCTGTTAACATAGAGCTAAATCTAGCTCTTTCATTTAAAAATAGTGAAAACAATTTTTTTTTTTTTTTTACCCTGCCTTTCTTGATTTTAGGTTGTTGAGGTTTGAAAAAAAAAAAAAAAACTCCAATATGGTTAGGTTTTGTAAAAAAATGGTTTTTAACAATTTTGATTGAAAACTTTAAGAAGAAAATAGTGTTCACATTGTATTTTAAAACAACTCTTCCTTCTCCCCCCTTAAATCCTGCAGATTGCCTCATCGTGGCAAGGGGGTGTAACTGGGCAGAATGGGCAAAGAACCTCTGGAGTCTTTACTCCTGGCAGGGTCACCCAAGATGTGAAGGCCATTCTATTATGCTCAGCTAAGATCTGTAGGTGAACCCAATCCAAAGTGTGAGGTACCGTGCTGATGGATGAATGGCATCTGGGTTGTATGATGTCATAAACGGTCCTCTCGAGGAACCAGGCGAAACCTCGTTATAAGTAGCCTTGTGCCCACACAGGGAGGCTATGTGGGTGTTGACCTTTTGCTTCCTCCCAGTTCCCTGGTTCTTTTATGGAAATTTATAATCTCTCTACAAATAAAGTAAATAAAAATATAAAAAATGAAGGGTTGGGTTTTTCTGTTGAAAGTACCCAACTAGCCAGTGAAACAATTCCAATGGAGCTGTATCCTGCCCCAGAGGAGGAAACCACCAACCTTGTTACTGGAAGAGGTAACTGTGCAAGCCTGCAACTCACAGACTCTGTAGTAGGGGAGCAGGGAGTACTCACAAAAACACAATTCACAAAGAAAAAATCCAACAACCTTGCTGTTGGAAGAGGTTCAAGTGCAAGCCCCCAACCCACCAACTCAGCAGTAGGGGGACAGGAAGTGCTTGCAAAACCACAAAGCACAAAGGAGACCAGCAACCTTACTGTTGGAAGAGGTGTAGGTGCAAGCCCACAACCCACCCCAGTAAGAAGGCTGACAGTACTTACAAAATCACAAAAGAGAAACAAACGTAGGCAAAATAAGAGGAGGCTAGTAAGAGCAGCAGAGGCTACCAGGGGAACTAATTCTGCTCTGGTACGTCGGGCCAAACAACTTCGGTTAGGGATTCGATTTTCTTCCCCTGCACTGACTACAGTGCCTAACAGAGTTCGAACTCCTTTCCCAGCACCAGCTTCGGTACGTAATAGAGTTCCATCTCCTTACCCTGTACTGGCTGCAGTATCTAATAGAGCTCGAACACCTGTGCCGACTGCAGTACCTAGTAGAGTTCCAACTCCTTTCCCTGTATCAGCTGCAGTACCTAATAGAGTTCCAATTTCTTACCCTGTACTGACTGCAGTACCTAATAGAGTTCCAACTCCTTTCCCTGTATCAGCTGCAGTATCTAATAGAGTTCCAATTTGTTACCCTGTACCGACTGCAGTACCTAATAGAGCTCCAATTCCTTACCCTGTACCAGCTGTAGCACCTAGTAGAGTTCCAATTCCTTCCCCTACACAGGTTGCAGTATCTAATAGAGCGTGGACAGTCCAACCACAGTCCTGTGCCCAAGCAATGAATATGTTAAAGATGTCCATTGTGAGAGATGGCTTTCCATTGGAGAAGTTATCTCAGGATGACATCAAACATATTCAGATGGAAATTTTACGTAGAACTGACATGATTCCCTCATGGGAATTTATGCCAAAAATCCAAAGGTCTGTTCCACATGCAGGTACGCTTCTCGTCCATTGTGACGATGCAGAAACCGCTGACTGGTTAAAAGCAACATTTCATGGCAATGATGAGGTTATTGGTGGCACTGTACTCAAAATCTTGAATGGTAATGAATTACCTAAACCCATCAAGATAGCGTTCAAGACGAAGGATGTCTATACAAAAAATGCAGGGCTGCTGCTGAGGCGTCTGAACCGGCTAAACCCGGAGTTGAAATCCGAAGAGTGGCGGTTCATCCACAAAGTGGAAGAACCATACACTATAAGATGGATCTTCGAGGTTAACTGGGAGGCTGCCGAGGCAATCAAGAGAGCAGACTATGGAGCCTTTACTGGTCTGGATCGGGGAACGTTCAAAATCTTGAATGACCCCAACATCAAGACCAAGGAAGCCCAAGTGGAGCCTTCTACTTCTTCACAGGAGCAGTTTGTAAGCAGAGGACCTCTCCTCCCCCCAGGTAGGTGACTCTAATCAAGACATTGATTTATTGTTACTTGTCAAGCCAGATATTGGTTCGAGTGCTGATGAAATTCTACGGATTGCTTCACCTCTGTTGGAAGAGATGAAGTATGGTCTATCAGAGTATTAGGGAGTAGCATTTGTATCCTTAATCTGGCATTGATAAGCAGAGATTTGTCTGGAGTCAGGCACCAATATAGAAATTTCGGGCCCCCTCCCCCTGCAGAAAATCAGCAGGGCCCCTAACTGCCCACTGGATTGCTCTATTTTCTCCCCCTCCCCTCCCTCAGGATTATTTGGTTTTAACCATGTTGGTTTAATCCAAGTGTTGATTTTTTTAAACCTTGTAGTTTCTTTCAAAAATGTTTTTTTGAAAAATTTTGTTGTTTTCCCCCAAATGTTTTCATAAATTTTACATATTATTGCAAAGAGTAAAATCTCATTAATTCAAAGTAACTGGCAAAGCTTTATATATATACTAGCAAAAATACCCGGCGTTGCCTGGGTCAGTAATAATTGAAAGAAACAATCGCTACTTTCTTTCGTTTTCTGTTTTAACTGAAAGAACTCAAAACACACCGCTTTGATGGGATGTGGAAATTACATGACATTGACTGTTTTCCATCACGACGTTCTTAAACTAAGTTTTTTAGCAATAAATTATAGCCTAAGTTGTTCCCCGATTATGTAGCTATCTATGGTGAAAAAATGGTTAAAATCCCTCCAGTAGTTTTGAGGTTAACCCCGGACATCCGAACAGAGATTATCCCTTTATGTATAAAGATAACAGGGTTGCCACGCACCGGGAAAACCGGGAAAACCTGGAATTGTCAGGGAAAATGAAAATGGCCGAAAATCAGGGAAATGTCAGGGAAAATGAAAAATTGCATATTTCCGATCGTTCTTAGCGCGGCCTGCGGTCTATGACGTCAGAAAAAAAAACTTTCTGCCTTGTCTTTTTCGCCGCCATTCCCTTCCCGCCATTCCCTTCCCATTCGTCGTCGTTTTGTCATTCCCCTCTTTCTTCTTCCCCCTGCAGCTCTTTTTATCAACAACTCTGCCATTGGCACGTGCGCCATAGCAGTCGGCGTGCACCATAGCAATCAGCGGCGGACATGCGCAGAAGGTTTTCTTTTCTTCCTCGTTTGAGCGGGCTCTGTTTAAGCGCTGCTTGTTTACGTCAGCAGTTCTGAAGTTGTTATGATGCACAGCACGTTGTTTTGTCTGGGAGTGCCGACTGAAGTTTTTAATGAGCTGCAATAATCTTTTCATATTTTATATTATTTCTTTAAATTAATTAATGAAATCGTATTGTTCTAAACAATTTTGTTCTGTAAATTTAGTTCATTAGACAATTTTAAACTTAGCAAGTTTCTTTTTTACAGAAGTATCGCTAATCTTTTAGTATTTTGGTAGTGATCTTTTAAGACTTCCAATGCGCTTCTTTCTTTCAAAATAAAAGTAATCCGATTAAAAAAAAAATCTGTACATCAGAGAAGTTTCTGATCAATGCTCAAACTTGAACTTTATGACAGGGTGCCCACAGGAGTGATTATGGCGCAAGTTGCGCCATCAAATTTTTTTTTCGGGGGGGGGGGGATTTTTTAATTATTTATTTTACTTTATTTTTATTCAAATTATTTGCTCATATTATTTTACTTTATTATTTTCATCTGCGCGTGTGTATTTTATTGGGGAGCGAGCACACTTTTTTTTCAAAACAATAATAATTAAAAATAAATAAATAGGTTTAAAAAAATATAAAAAAGAGGGTTAAAAATAAAAAGAGCTCTAAGGCGTTCAGAAATATTGGGGGGGGGGGAGCACCCCTGTTTTATGAGCAACAAACAGGGGAAATATGTGAAGCTAAAAGGTGCATGATTTTTTTACAGGCCAAAGTCTAAAAGCGCTTTGAGTTCAATGGATTGGAGGGGTAGAAAGCAATAATTGAAAAAGTTTAGGTTTCATAAGTTTTTAGTTCAGATTATTTTGGCAATTAACTTTATTTTTGTGATACAGATGTCACAATTGCTAATTCTGCAGTTCTTTCACTTGATGTAAGGCAGTGACTCCTCGCTATTGAAAATTAGATATGCTACATTTACATTAATTGTTTATTACAGTGATTTGCTTCACTTGTGTTAGTACATTAGGGTAGTTCAAAAACACACTTTAAAAAAAAAAGGTTTCTCCTAGAAAACAGGACACCACTCAATGTTTTTAGACTTGTGGATAGTAAAATACTGGAGGAATTTTAACTTCCTATTCCAACTGAAAGAGGGTGCTCGACCCCCTCCCTCAAACTTCATAAGTATGAGGAGGGGGTTAAAAAAATTCATTGAACTGAAAAAACAATGTTACATACTATAATCTACACGAGTTATATGCATATTCATTGCAATAAAATAATTACTTACCCCCCAAAAAAAAGCTGGGGAAATTAAATGTTTCTAAATTTGACTTTTTCTATGCTAGAGCTAATGTTAAATGGAGGGGTCCCTCTTAAAATTTGAGCAAGAAGCTAAAACTTTTACAGCACGATACTATTAGTAAGTCTAAAAAAAATAAGGGGTGTCTTGGACTCGAGCCCAGAGAGAAAAAAAATTGAACCACCCTTAGTACATATTTTTGATTATTTCAGCTTGAGTAAATTAAATTTGGTAGCCATTGTTTGTAAAGTTGGAAAATGAGGTAAGTTTTATCAAAATTTGAGATGTATATATTAATGTTGCAAAATGAAGGTGGAGATTGATAACCTGGAATTTTTCTCAAAACCACCTGGAAAACCTGGAAATGTCAGGGAATTTCATTCTTGAACTTCCGTGGCAACCCTGATAGATATATATATTTTTTAAATCCAGGGCTGTCCAACTGGCGGCCCGCCAGCGCATATTGTGTGGTTCGCCAACTTCTTATTCAACATTTTTTTTTTTCGACATTTATTGGCATGAAGAAGCATCCAATACTACCCTTCTTGGTCAAGCCGGGGTCCCCGAAATTTCCTCATGATCGCCCTTTTATACTTTTTTTTTGTTTTGAGAGAAAAAGGCAGAGGTCAAGCAGTCCTACCCTGCACTCTGGTGCGCAAACGAATTCCTAGAAATAGTATCCTCGCTTTGGCGGAGGGAGACAGGGAGGGAAGAGAGAAACATTTCAGATAAGCAAAACCTGCCTGCAATTGGTTAAAAAAAAGACCCCCCTCAGATTCTACGGCCTTTGTTGATTTTGAAAAAGAAATTGAAAATTTGCTCTCATCGCTTCCATGTTTGGGAGCATATATTTATGCGAAAGTGCTTCTTTGACAATGAACTTTACCAAGAATCGTCACGGGAGCTCTCTGTTCGACAGTTCATTGATAGACCTTCTTCTGCTGGCAATGAAAAACATTGAGGTTGGCATTCCTCCCCTTGTAAAGAAGGCGGATCTGTCTCAATTTTCCCATTAAAATTTAAGCAAATTGTTTTATAATCCTCCTGTTTCATTTTTTTACAATCAATTACCTCTTATACATTAAGTATTATTATTAATTGTTATTGTATAAGCGGTAAGAACTTATTGTTCAAATTTTTCAAACTGCCTGGTGATCAGTGACCGAAATTCTGGCCCGTGTGCTCTTTGCAGTTGGACAGCCCTGTTTTAATCTATGCAGCTTTCCTACTAGGTACATAAATATGCAAGGCAGACCAAATGGAAAAAAAACTCCAAGTAGCTCTTTAATAATTTTTTATTATTATTTTTCAGTCCTTTGTATTTTAAAATAATCCAAAAAGCATATTTCAACCAAAACTTCATATACTACCTAATTTGCTTGATTACTTATGATTTAATGAGATAGATTATGTACCACTGAAGCGATGCATAGTGTATTATTATTATAATTTTTTTTTTGGTTTATTTGGCCATGGGCTCCTGAGAGGCCTCATACGCCTCTCAGGAGCTCCCCCCCCCCGGTCATGGTCTGTGGTTATGTAGATCCGGGCCTGCCTAGAGTTACCATACCATACAGCCACATTTTTACACAGGAAGAGATTCATTCAATTTTCGAACCTCACAATGTCTTGACGCGACTGCCATTCTCCTACTAACTCATGTAGCGACTAGATGTGTCTGATGACTGCTCCACCATGAGCAATTCTAAGTTACATTCCCAACGCAATTCTTCGCCTTGTGCCATTTTTTAACCTGAGAATGGGGTCAATAAGCCGTATAAAAGGAACAAAATGAAAACGGATGACTTATTAAATTCACAACACTCAATGGGTAATATCAATAATTCTCGAATTTCCCACGAGTCCCTACACAAACTGTCGACTCAGAGACATCTGATCCCAGAAATGATACTAAGCTGTCCTTCTGTTGCTCTCAGGCGACAAAATGCACAAACCCCTTTGCCCACCAACCTTTCCGATTCTGCTCGCCATCCCAAGCCGCCAGGACTGAGAGCAAGGTGAGTGCTAGCTCTTCTTTTGAATCTAGTCTCATTTGGAATTATGTTGATAAAATTAATACTCTTGAAACTAAATTAACTAATGACCCAAATTTGATTAAATTTGATGAATTATTTAAGTTTTTAAATAAAGTTCTTTTTGAATATAAATGCAACTTATCAACACTAACTACTGGTGATCTATCAATACTGGTGATCTATTTGATTTAAAATAATTCACTTCACAGGGTTTGTACTGGTCCTGGAAATCCTGGAAAAAAATTAACAAATTTCATACCTGGGAAAGTGATGGAAAATTAATATTTTCATTAAAAGTCATGGAAATTTATTTTAAGTCATGGAAAAATGTCTTGGCAAGTAAGAAAGTAACAATAGCTAAAAGAGCGCTTGAAATGTTGAGTGATTTAGTAATCTTGCATATAAATTGAACGATCCAAAAAACAAATCCGAGTTTGGAATCCAATTTTATCCGCTCTCCTTTTTTTGCAATGTGACGTTTCTACTGGGGCATCACTAATTTTAATTCACCATTATTTTCAGCACTTCTTATATTTCGTATTCTGTAGTAGTTAGTGAACTTGCACGTTCTTGATTTTGCCACGTCTCCTCAATTCAATTGAACCCGAGTTCGTTTCAACTACTTGTAAAAAATTCATAATGAAATTTATCAGTTCATTTTAATATGTTGAAGGCTTTGGAAAATAAATTTTTGTTAGGCAATAGAACATAGAAATAAGGAATTCTAATAAGTGGTGCCCAACATAGAGCTCGCAAAACTGATCCTTGTGACCAGCTGAAATATTTACTGTCAAGTTACATGGATGATTAGATGCTCTATTGATACCAAAGGGCAATGTTTTTATAAAGTCAATTTATTATTAGAAACTTAGTAATGACTCATTCAATTTGTCCCATTCATTACTATTCTGCCCTATTTATTAAACATTTAGACATCAGTCGCTATATTTTTACAGCAGATAGTGAAACAGCATTCACTATATTTTTACTTTACTTGAATTTATATGAGAAAGACAAATAATAATTTATCAGTTTCTGCGGTGCATGCACTGATATTTTTTCAGTCACAAGTAACTGCTCCAATGAGGTAATCGCACTCTTGTAACAGATTTTCTAATGCTCATTTCCAAAAAATGGTAAGTTTGACATTAAATAGTACTATTCTCTTTAAGTAACAAGGTCGCGAAAAATTTTATGAGGTCATGAAAATTTTTTATCCAAATTGAGCATGAACCCTGACTTCAGCTGAAGCATTCCATTAATTTATGCATACAAAACAATGATCTTGTACTTGTTCAATCTAAATTAGATGAGCATAACTCAAAATTTTCAAACATTTTTGAATTGATTGTTAAAACTAAACTCTTCAACCAACTTGAATTCAGTATAATTGAGAAACCTGTTTTTGTGGAAAATGAAACTATTACTGAGTTGTATGATGTTAATTACAACATTTAGTATTTGTAAAAATGAAGTTAAAATTGAGTTGGATAACAATTTAACTGTAATTAATAAAATTGAAACTAAAATCTCATTGGCCAATGAGAAACAAGCAAAATAGAGCAGAAAGAGAAGAAAAAAAAATCTAATGTTAATAGAATCTTATAAAAATCTAATATGCAGAGAGTTTTTGTTAATGAAGACACTAAGACATGAAAATCCTTGTTTTGAGCAAGAACCTGTTAGTGCTCCAGCTGTCTCGAGGGACCCTTATCTGGTTAGTCATTGCAATGATAGGAACAAGGGGCCCTCGGGGGTGATGTTAGTACTCCAGTTGACTTGGATATCTAGGTTGAGACTGACAGTGGAAAGCAGGAAATTCCCCCAATTTAGGTGGACGGTATAAAGGACTTCAACAGTCATTTAAAACTTTATTCTGTTGTTGCTGGTGTAATTGTAACCTGGAAAAATTAAATATGACAAAATTATGTGCACTTTATCCAGTTTTGAAGCACATAAATTGAAAACCTGGCTCGACGAAAACTTCATTGGAAACCATACACTTTGGTTCCACATGAAAAACAAATCTAAGTTGCAATTAGACGTTTACCAGCCAGCACTAATCTTGACTGGTTAAATGATTCTCTCAGAGCTAATGAGTTTTTCCCACAGCATTCTGACTCAACTTCATAAAATTGGTTCCTGTTTATCTCAATGACAATGAAACAAATTCTAAAATTTGGACTCTTGAAAGAAAAGGAAATTTCAAAATTTCTTTTAGAACCTCTCAGGAAAAAAGACTTGATATGAATTTTCACACTATCTTCAGAAAATTTTACTTAAATCCACTTGATTAATATGTGTGTGTTAACTGTCCAAATGTGTAAGACTAAATAGTCTTCCAAAATTGAGGTATATTGGCTCTCCTGAATCGAATAAACTTGTGTTTAAAAACCTTTAACCCACTGTCTCCATAACCGCAACCTGTGAGTTATGCAAAGAATAGATTTTAATTAGTTAAAACTTTTTTTTCTTCCTGATTTTCTGTGGAACATAGTTTTAATTCAGGAGTACCCTCCCCTGACAGCAAGGGTGACCCCCCCCCCTAAATATGAAGACCCTCCAAAAGCAAGAGCCTCTAAAAATGAGAAAAATACCCCTCAAAATGCCCCCTCCCCAAAAAATTGCAATGGTGCAGGCTATGCCATGACCCCTCTAGATGGGCTGTGCACACCTGTTTAATTCATAACCAAGGTGTACTTGGAGCTACCATGTTAAGTAAAGAAAAATTATTGTGTTTACTGAAAAATCTTAATAGGAAGTTAAATTCAGATCAAGTAAAACTTATAAAATCTGCTCCTTTGTCAATACTATGTATTATTTTACTATGTGGTTTATTTTGTATTGCAATCCCTTACCCCTTAACTGGGGAGGTGGGGTCTCACAGACCGCTCAAAAGTTCATCCTATCACCCCTATTTTATTTTCAGTCCGATTGAATGGTTTTTCCCCAATAGCTTTCTATTTTGTGACCTTGAACACCTCCCTTGCTTATCAGGGTGTTTTGGTGAGTACATCTGGTTTAAATTTCATTGTATTCTTTAGAAGCGGTCTGTGATACCGCTCCTCCCCTTCAGTGTTACAATTTTCGGCAGTTGTAGACATTAGAATCGCGTAAATAGGTTCATTTATCTTATACCCGTTATGCGGAAGAAATGCAAAATATTCTAGATGAGGTTGAGAATTGTTTGAAATGTTTGCAAAAGTTATGCAATTATGTTCAAAGGACAATAAAGGCTGAATTATTCATGGAAATAAGACATGAAATACTAGTAGTTAAAGGGCTGTCATAATTTTCTCATAATGTGATAATCAATTTTTTGGTATTAAAATGTCCTGTATATATTAAACAAATAAAATATCATTAATTGATTAGATTTATTTTTATTACGAATAATTAATTATTTATTGCAGCATATGATTTCTCTCAATCTTTAGGCATTTGTTAAATATCCTTCTGAAAAGGTATATTTCAGTTCAAAATTCAAAAATATTTTTTCCCCATGCTAACAAAAGTGCAAAGAATATTTAAGGGAATTTACAGAAATGTATCTTAAATACATCATTTTTAAAAAAAATTGAAAGTAGAGCGATCTCTGAGACCTCACGTCCCCTGTTACGTCTTACTTTTTCACCTCCCCTGTTATGTGTTAAGCAGAAGAAAGAATTTGTTGCATCAACTTCTAATAAGCATATATATATTTTAAATTTTAGATTTCATGATAAAAAATATGGAGCATTTTTGAAGCTGCTAAAATGTCAAATGGAATTGAAGCAAATTATGAAAACATAAGTCTTATTTTATCCATCTTACAAAAACTGTTCATAAAAATGTACAAGGATTGCAATTCAAGGAGCTGTAAAACTTTTCAGAATTAATGTGTATTTTAAATAAATGTAAAATGCACACAAAATTGTGTTTACTTGTTTTATTTGTTCAAGTTGTATTTCAATACATATGGTTAAATCTGTCTGCAATGATACTTTGGGACCTAAAAAAATAGAGAGTTTGATTATTATGCTGACATTTTGCTGGGACCAAAGAATATATATATATAGTTATAACAGGTTTATTGTTATAGACAGTGTTGTTATACACAGGTTTCACTGTAGTTTGTTGAAGCAAAATTTTCATTTATTTACCCATTATTTAATTTTATATCACTTGATGGTTTTATGTCATGCTCTGTAGACTATTTAACAATAATTATCAAAAAGGTTTGCTACTTATACACCATATGTTGCCATTTTTTCAAAATACCCAATTTAGTCTTAATAATGCTCTCGTACTATATTAAATTGAATTAAGCTCTTATCATTGCCAGTAACCAATAAGATACTGTAAAGATGCTATTAAGTATTTAATAATTTTATTTTTTAAAATGAAATTGAAATAAAAATAAATAAAACAGTAAGGTGCCATTCATTAATTACATAAGGATAATTTTGCCAATTGTTTCAGCTAGACTCGTGTGAACTGGAGGTTTGCCAATTTCATATCATTCATAGGCATATGCACATTTTTACATAACCAGGGGTCAGAGTGGTGATTTCAAAAATTTTAGGGCACAATTTTAATAAAATTTTAAAACATTTTTAGGACAACAAATATCAAGTTTTGGTCACCTAAATGTAATTTAAAAGCTTGATTTTGGTAGTGGATAATCAAAAGTTTCAAATTCAATCCTGAAAACTATAATGAAATGTATTCAATCTTTTATTCTTTAACACAGTGACATATTATGAAGTAGAAATATTTTATCTTGAGATTTGAATCTGGATTAATTTAAACAGGCAATTTAAAGGGAAAACCTCTAATGAATTTGACTATATAATAAGTACACAAACATTTTATTACAGAAAAAAACTTTTTTGTCTCCCATTGCTTAAGATTTAATGGATTTTAAAAATATACTCCTAATAAGTTCGTTCAATTTAAGAATGAAAAAAGGGGGGACTTTCTGTAGAAGTAGTACCTACATATTTTTTGAACAGATCAGACAGAAATGAGATAAAATGAAAGTGTAAATGGATCTTTCAATGAACTTGCAATTCTATTACATCTATCTAAATTGCCAACTTCAGATTGAACAGATATAGATTTTAAGAAATAATGTTCAATATTTGAATACTACTCAATCAGTCTATCACATACAGGCCCAAGAGTTAAACCTTCTTTCAACATGTCATTAAAAGACATAATCAGCCAAAACTTCATCACGCAATTCAAATTGCAAGGAATGAAAATCTTCCCTGGTGGCTGGTGGTTACTTAAACCATTGATGGATGTTTAAGGCAAATTTATCTATGTCAAGAAAAAGTTTTTAACTTCCTTGCACATAGCATTATGCGCCAGTTCCAAACAAGTTTTTATGTTAACCAGATTTAGGGAGCAACATCTCAGCTAACATGGCCATTTAGTTTCTGCTGCATTGATAAATTACCACTGGGACCATCCGTAAGACAGTTGCAGCAAATTATTGTTTAAAGCATTATCTTTCATAAATTGTAGAATTAGTTCAAATATTTTTTCAGCAACTGCATGCCCTAAAAGGGGACTTACAATATGAAAGCATTACTTTACCTCTACTTTTGGACCAATAGGATATAAATGTACAGTATAACCTTGATTTTACGATTGTGAAGGAACAGGAAAAAGTTATAGTGTTAAATTGAGGGTCATAGACATTCAATGCAGTCAAATCCAGACCAGTGAAATGTATCCTTAAATTGAGGAAATCGTTGAATGGGGTAGCCTTATACTGCATGTCAAATTGCATCTTTACTTGCCCTGTTGTTTCATCAAAGTGAATTTCAAAGAGGGATGAAAAAACATCTTTAATAAGGAAGGATTTAAAGCAAGATGCAAGTCCAAAATTCGTTATGTACTTTACTTTTTTATCAGATAACGGTACCCAATTTAATGATTTCCTCAATTTAATGATATATTTCACTTGTCCGGATTCGACAATTTGACGCTATTTTATTCAGAATCATCAAAAATATCCCTGTAAATTATAGATAATGCATTTAGAGATGCAAATGTTTTGCTGCATGAGCATGAGACAATACCTGTGAAAATCCTTGATTATCAATATTGAAAGATAATGTACAAACAGTACAAAATGCCTCAAATTCAGCCTTTTCTGCGCGGCACCATGTGCTGTGCTGACCTTGCATCCGTTTCTGTTATTTCCAACCACAAGGAAGAGAATTCCGTTTTCCGTGGTATTTTAATAAAAAAAATCATTATATACTTTTTTGAAGCAAAAATTTAGTGACTAAATTTAAAAATTATGTGTGCCAGAAATAAACTTACTGAACAGAAATACAAAGCAGACTGAGACTCTTAAAGACTGGAAGAACTAGGTTATGCTCAGACCACAACACAAGATAAGCACTATAAAAATACATACTCTTCTCACCTGGAGTAAAACAATACATTTTGTAATATTCAACGCAAAATATATTATAAAACCAATCTTTTCTCATGGAATATTGTGTTTTTTTCGCTGAGTTAAATGGTGTAATGAAATTCTAGAAATGCATCTTGGACGATTTAAAAAAAATGTTAAAAGCGTAGTAACTGACTCACATACTTATTTTTAAAATGTCAATCAGTTACCATGTATTTAATAAATATTTAAAAATCATCCAAAATGTATTTTGGGAGTTCAAATACCCCATTAAATTCAGTTTAAAAAATACATTATTCCAGGGCAAGATATCGTTTGCACAATATATATTTGGCATTTAATGTTGCAAAATACATATTCTTTTGCTTCAAAAAGGTCAATCAGTTACCCGTATAATTGCCCTAAAACAAACAGCTTTATATAGGGCATATGTTTTAGTTAGATGCATCTCATCCCCCTTTTCCCCAGAAAAATGGCAGCAGCAGCATAGATTTTTTTTTTCTTTTTAAAAGAAAATTTCTTAGGGTCTACCAAATTCATTTTATCCTAAAATATTGTCATATTATCATGAAAAGTTTCATTTTTAGGTTGAATTTTATTTTTCTGCGCAAATATGGAATAAAATAATAAACATTTTAGGACAAAACTCAAAATTTTAGGATAACTCAAACCCTTGCATAACTCAAGGTGCTTGAAATATTTTATTTATGTTTAATGGGGGTAGCACATGATTATAGAAATAAATAAAAAGATAGTCGCTAAAATGTTAAACATTCATTTTGACACTTCCAAAATTCTTGCATCGTAGCAGTGCCAAATACTAGGATGCAAATAGCAGTGCTTTGGTTCTCAGAGAAGCTGAAGTCATAAAAATCTTACATAGTCTTAGAATCTCTAACATTTTGAAGTGAATGAAGACATTTTCTTTTAATAAGGTCATCCCAAAGTCAAAAAATTAGGAAAGTGCATTTGGCAGCCACTCAAAATTTTTCAAAGGTATAAATGGGGAGAGAGAGAGCGCTGGATGTTTGCTTGGAGAGGGGGGTGGGGGGTGTCATTACTAGCATAAGCACATTTAAATTAACAAAATTATTTTATAAGCAGAGAAAAGACAACAATATGAATCTACAGTTTTAAGTGCAACATTTGCGAAAGTCCTCCTCTGGTAACTTTTTTAATTCCAAGTTCTAAAATTGCAGTTGGCATGACCACTGGTTATGTCCAGAGGAGGAGAGGTTCATAGACTATTATGAATGGTTTAAGCTCGGAAACTCTACCTTTGACATTTCTCAAAATTAAAATCTTAAAAATAAAATTTTTAGACTTTTTAACGAGATGGGAGGGAGGAGGAGGGTCGGGGATGCTGTCTAATATTTCGTAAAGGAAATATCCTGAAAAAGATTGGTTATAGAGTATTTGTTGACGTTAAGGGAAGAGAAGGGGTTTGGGTAACCTTTCCCCGGAAAAGTTTTGAATTTGAGGGCTTTAAAGACGCAATTTATAAGCTATTTTTTACAAATGTGAGGAAAAAAAGGTTGGCTTCGGAGACCTCAATGTTTTTCGAATTGAAGTTCAAAAAATGAAATTTTAGATGAGTTTTAGTGATGTGAGGGAGAGAGAATTGGTTAGTTCCCCCTAAGGAAATTTTTGTAAATTTAAGTCCCCAAAACAGAATAGTAGATTATCTTTGATGGCAAGGCGAAATTTTCGGGGACCCTTACCCGAAATGTTTTTGATATTTAAGTCCTAAAAGCAAAATTCTATTCAATTTTTAATTATGTGAAGGAAACAGTAGGCATTTCTCTGATTTTTTTTGTCGAAATTAAAATCTTGAAAGCCAATTTCCAGGCTATTTTTGATGAAGTTTGGAGGACGGGATGGGGTTCGAGGCTCCTCCCAGAATATTTAAAAAATAAAGTCATAAAAATGAAATTACAGGACACCTGTCGGGGCAAGGGTTGTGGTTTAGAGAATCTTCCAGAAATAATTCAAAACTAAAGTTCCAAAAACCAAATTTTACATGATTTTAGACGATAGAGGGAGGTGCACAGCAGTCGATTCTTTTTTATCTACAACCTCCTATTTGGAGTTCTCTATTATCTGCTATGTTTTTTCCATGGTAATAACTAAAACAATAGTAGCTACAGGTCGGTGACTAGCGAAACAATTAAAATTTTAATCTTAAATTAGTTTTATGTAAAAAAAATAATATAAATCAAGAAAAATCAAATTTATTTTTAATAAAAACATCTAAAAACAAATGAAATTATTTTTCTACTTTTCACAGAACAAGTTGGAGATAGTATTTGTAATAAAAATCTTGAAAATAAATTTGAAGGTACCTTTTGACAATGCCAAACCTGTTGTACTTCTACATAATGCAAAAAAAATTATGTGCAGAAATTAGCTTAACTAAGTACAGAATATAAGATGTTCCTTTGTGCTCTGAAAAGTAAAGTAAAAAATAACGTCAAAAAGCACAAATTGCAGACACGTGTTTCGGCATTACAAGGAACGCCATTTTCAATGCAAAAAGTAATGAGCTTATGGTTGAATAATATGCAATTGGTGCTTTTTGAGGTTGTTATTTCTTACTTTACAGAACATACTTTTTTTTCTTTTTAAGTTGAGAATTGGTGGATTAAGTTGTAACAGTGTCGGTTAACTGGCAAAAAGAAACAAAAGGATGAAGATTGGGAATTTTTTGCTTTTTAATGGCCAGTAGATTGAATTTATTAATTTCCACTCCGTCCTATTTAGTTGCCACTGTTTTGTAAACTACCTTCTGTGTTTAGGAAACTAAAAAGTGATGCAAGTAGTTCATACTAAATTTAATAATTTAGTTTAGTTTAAAAAATAAAATTAAACTCATAGTAAAACTTTTTTGATTGGTTTTATATTTAAAGGAATGTTAAATTTCTCTGAAAAGTTCGCTGCAATAAAAAGAGTAAACAGAGAATCTCTAGGATATGCAAAACATTTGATCCTAAACACTGCTGATCACTGAGAAATAAGTACCTTTGTGCTGCAGGAAATATCCAACGTTGTTTAACACAAATAATCAGATTACTAAACACGTGTTTTGGGGTTTCAAGGAACCCCTTTTTCAATTCAAAATTGTGAGCTTTTGGACATTAAGACATATTGTAAAAGATTTTACCAGATAAGATTTAATTGAAAAAGAGGTTCCTTTAAACCCCAAAACACTTGCATTCAGCAATCTGTTTATTGGTGCTAAACAACATTAGATATTTCCTTTTACTGTTAGCTGATTGTATTTTTGAAAGACATTGTTTTTGGCTATGCAAATCTCCAAGCGAAAAATTTCTCCTGTATGTTTATTTTAAGAAAACTCTCTCTAAGGGATTTGCACATAAAATTGTGGCCTTATACAAAGAAAAGGATTGGGATTATTCAGAGGCGTAACTTGGCCACCTGAAGGGGGGGGGGGGGGCAAAATTTTTCTTAAAAGGAAATTTATTTGATTCATATTCTGCTATCCAATTAAAATAATGCAAGAGACATTCTATTTCAGTGGCGCAGCAGAAAAAAGTTTTTAAAAGGGAAGTTAGGCATATTGAAAAGGGGAAGAGAATGTTTTTATCTGAGAGGAGGGTCCGGGGTTCTTCCCGTAAAAATTTTGAAACTTGTAGCTTTGAAAACGCAATTTTATACTTTGTTCGCTGATGTTAGAACAAATTATGCAGGGGTCTCAGCAGAAATTTCTAGAAATTGAAGTTTTAAAAACGCAATTGTAGGCCATATTTATTGACGTTAGGGTAAGGGATGGAGCTTAGGAACTGTCCCCAAACAACTTTTTTTTTGGTCAAAATCTATTCATCCTCCCCCTGCAAGTTTTCGAAATTGAAGTTTCAAAAACGCAATTTTAGACAAACATGGAAGATTTTAAGGGAAGAAGGTCCTGAAGCTCTTCTCTGGTAAAATTTTCAAAAATAAGGTGCTAAAAACTAAAGCAATGTTTTATATTCAGAGGCTATTCCACCTAAAATTTTTGTTAGCGTAGTTTAAGAAACCTGATAACTTTTGATTTTGGAGAAAGGCGGTATAGGGACCCTTGCCCGAATATTTTCTGAAGTTCAAATTTTAAAAACGTGATGGTTTGGCCATATTTTGTAATATTAGGGTCAGTAATTTTTGCGAAATTAAAGCTCTAAAAACACAATTTTAAGCGATTTTCGGTGTTTTTCGGAAATTGATAGCTTCCCCATGAAACATTCACGAAAATGAAGACCTGAAAACGAAATTTCAGATGCTCCATAATGCTTCCAGTGTGTGTGTGTGGGGGGGGGGGGGGGGGGGGGGGGGGCTTCGGAGGAGTAGCATTTTCCTATTTTCAGATGAACTAGAAAAGAAAGAGAAGAAATAGGACGGGAGGAGGGGGCGATTAGCTGATCAATGAGCTGTAACTTTTAAATATTTGTAATTCAAAGCTTTATTTTTGAAAGAAAATAAGATTTCCCCTGACATTACTATTAATTTATAAAAATCACTTTGTTTTCTAAAGACATATTTTTATCTTCTCATCAATAATAAAGAATATATTTGAAAAACATTTAATTCAGCTTTCTGGGGGGGGGGGGGGGGGGGCGGAACGAGACCCATGTGTGGCCCCTTTCTGGTTGCGCCACTGTTTTCTGTTTTGACCAGTCTATTACATGGTTGTAAATTCATTCATGTGAAGCAGTGAAGCACCAGTTAAACGTAGAGATGTGCCAGCTGCGCCAATCACCGATCCTGCGCCAAACTGCTACACTAGACCACTAGATGCACTTTTCTGCGCCAAAATCGAACAAACTTGCTCCTTTTGGTTTGAAAATTGAAAGTTAGACTAAATGCTCATTTTTTTTTTTTTTTTTATAAAAAGAGTCACTAGCACAGCCAGAAAAAGTGCTTGATATTTTGTCTATAGCGAATATTATTTCAGTACAAAATAAGGATTTGAATGAAACATTTAATATTGCGCAGAATCTAAAACAAATTTTCTTCAACCACAGCATATTTCGTAAATGAATACAGATTAGCATAAAGTTTAGATGCCAATTTTAAAACTGGAGCTAAGTATAGTGCGGAGAGCTCAGCGGTCGAAGTGTTTTTAATTGTATACGTAGATTGCCAGCTGCGCCAATTTTGAGTTCCAAAAGTGCAAGTCCTTTCGCAGATTAGCGAATTTTTTGAGTTAGTCCCGAATTTTTAACGCTTTTGCAAATCCGATTGCATCCGCTTTTGAAAAACTCGATCGTTTAAATTTAGTATGTGATTCCGCAACTTCGACTTCAATTACAGTAGAACCTTGATTATCCGAGCTAATTGGGACCACTGGTGCCTCGGATGTCGGGAATCTCGGTTAGTAGAAACTTTGTTTGAAAACATAGGATCACAAATTTTTAAACTATGTTAGTTAAAGTACAATTGAATATTTTTAAAGGATAAAAATGAACATGAAAAATAATGTTTTACAGTCAAAAAACTAAAATAGGAAAATATCTTGTAATAAGTTTTAAAACGTCAATCGATTTTTTTTTACAATGCACAAATTTAAATATTAACAATTGCCTCTAAAAACACAAAATATACAGAAAATAATTTTATTTTTAAATTGAAACTTCATCATTTTATTAAATTTATATTATTGTTGTTAAATGTGTTATCATTCTTTGCAAAACTCCCGAATTTCTGGCAGTATAGCTCCCTGGTCACGCAATTTTTTAAGCAACAAAATTTCTATAGGTGTAGTTAGTATTTGTCATCTGTTCTGTGGGTCATTCTTATGTTTCTTAGATATTAGTTTTCGTGGCAGAAGAGCAGGCAGCTAAGGCAGAGAAATAAAACACCTCGTCCTTTTAAAGGCTTACGTATTTAAACAAAAAAAAAACTTCATTATCGGCTTGGTTAACAAAAACCTCGGATCGAAGAAGGATAATAGTGGTTCTGTAGTTTGTACTGACCATTATTTTCAACCATGGGCGCCCATGTGCAAAATTGTAAGGGGGGGGGGGGGGGTTCAGATATTTTAACCATGGTTTAGCAGGATATTTTCCCCATGGAAGCAGATTTCAGGACAGATTAGAGTCATTAAAATTTGATATTTTTTATAACTTATTCATTAATGGCTGGAGAAGAAATGTTTTTACATTTTTGCAAAGAAAAAAGAGTAAGGAAATTCTCATTTCTAGGGGGGGAGGGGGCTCGAGCCCCCTTGCCCACTATATGGGGCCTTGTTTTCAACAATTCTTATTTTTGTTTTCAGTAGAAAGACTTGTAAGTTTGTCTTTTTGCCCTTCCCACCCGAAATTGTTAATCCAGTTGCATTTAAATTGATTTAAGGCAATGCCATCTTTAAAAATTATTATTTTCCCCCAGTTTTTTTATCTTGAGTTTTTTAAGATTTTAGGACAGAAAATTGATCGCTAATTTTGGTTGGAGAGATTAAGATGGCAAAAATTGGGGAATTCTATTGCTCTAGTAATGAATATGCACACATTCCAAGTTTCTCAAATTCAGGAATTTTTTCCATATTTTTTAGCTTTTCTTAAAATTTTGGCTGTCCATGTAAATTACTAAATATACCCTGATTATCTAGTTCAAAAATAATTTGGTTGTGAATGTTTTTTTTTTAAATTAAATTAATGAATTTTTTTCACATTTTTCTTATGTATTTTTGAGTTTTTTTTCTTATGACATCATTTCTCTAAATCAATTTTTTCATCATAATGTCATCATTTTTTTGTGGTTAAATACAAAGCAGTTATAATAAAAGGTTGTAATGTTGCCTTTGCAATATCTTCAGATTTATTAATCTAGGAGTTCAGTATAACATATATGCATGCAGGGCCGTGTCCAAGGAGAGGGTTTTAGGGATCAAACCCCTCCCATTAGGGTAAAAATAATAAGCCAAATTACGAAAATGTACATTTGACTAGTTTTAAAGTAAAAGTTGGTGTGCAGCGTTTCTTTAAAAAAAAGGAAAAAAAAAAGGAAAAAAAAATCTGCAATATACGACTGTTAGAGCTTTACCAACTGGAACAATATTTCGGAAAAACTGTGGTGGAAGAAGCGCTCAATGATTTGTCAGTATAAAGCCATAACTGCTTGCCAAAGTTAATATTACTTAAGGAGGTTATGAAGAATTTAGCTTATGTTGCAGCTATGAAGATGCATTAGTGATTGTGTTTGGTAATGTAACTTGCATCTGCAATAAGTTATTTCTTGTTTCATTTAACGTTTATTAAGCATTATTTCAGAATATAAAACTTATATACATTATGATGCCATGCTGAATTATAAAAGAATCTGTGGACATTTTGTAATACTAATTGCAATATACCATAGAGTAACCAATTATCATTAAAAAGAAGCATGTTTTTTTTTCGAAGCAAAAAAATGTTTGATTAAAAAGAAGCAGTAAAATGAAGGTATATTGCAGTCACTTGTGCAGCCAGAATTATCCTTTGGGGGGGGGGAGTAGGGAGGGGGCACAGCAGTCCTTACAGGAATAGAAATGCCTAACTGAGATTACGTAATTTTACGTGAAACTAAAGTTCGTGAGGGATTGAGGAATTGAATTCCACCCCCCCCCCCTCGAGTAAAAATTTGGTAGCTTTAAAACCCCTCCCTTTATGAAAATCTAGACACGGGCCTGTATGCATGGATATATAAATACAGTCAAATAAGTAAATAACTTACACATGCCATGAAGAAATAACTCTTTAAAATTAACTTGTAACTTGTTGAGGTAAAGTTTTTAAATTTAACCTTTTTTTGTTAGCCTTTTTGAGTATGTTTTTGAGTTTTATATCTATGTATTATTTTTATATGGTTTACTTATATGTATAAGCTACATAAAAGCAAACAAATTTTTAAAATATGTAAAAAAAAGCACTATAACTAAATTGTGCACTAAAGCAGCGATTTTTTACGCAAAGTAAAGGTGTGAACTAAATTTAAATAAGAAGCAGCATTAAGAAAAAAGGACAGCAAGACAGAACTTGTCAAATATGAAAAATATTCAGTCAAGTTAACTAATGAAAAATGTGATTGAGAAAGCTTCAATTAGTAGTTGGAGTTCAGATGTTTTTGCATCCCGAATTTCCTTTTTTGTTATTTTATCATGTTACACATGTTCCTGTGTGTGAGATATACATGATTGCTCCAAATTGATACAAAATTTAAATTTTTGCTGCTACAAGCTGCTAACAATTTGCAATTTTACTGCACAAAATTCACCATTACTGCTCCAAATTCACCATTTTACTGCTCCAAACTTGCCATTTTCCTGCTCCCAAGATTGCTCCAAAAGCGAGTTTTGGTCGGCACATCCCTGTAAACTATTAAAAGTAAATTTTGCTTAGAAATGCAGTAAAATTTCCACTCTTTCTCGAAAACTCATTTTTTTTCGAGAAAGAGCGTAAATCGGCATGTAATCCGAGTTGACTACATAAATTTAGTAAACTAGGGTTACAGGATTTTAGTAAATTAGGCCTATATATATTGGGATGGGGGGAGTCATCATCACTTTGGGATCAGGGCCTCTTCTGGGCTTCTGATTGCACCGCTGTAGTGCGGTTTAAAAACGGATAAACTATGGGTTCAAATTACTAATTGGTAGTTGATTACAAGGATACAACTTTTGCATAGAATTTATTACAATTGCATCGGTAACATACAAATTACATTTTATTATCATTTGAAAATTAGGTTTATTTGAAAACAATTTAAAAAAATCTTTTGCTTAAAAAATTGGGAGGCAAAGTAAAAACTCTGCCCAAAGCAGCGGGCACTTGCCCCCCCAATTTACGCCTATGGGATTATTCCAATTAAATTTGAACTAGTTACATTGCCCACAGATCTTAGAAGAGAAAGGATTAATAGTTATAACAACACGGTTGCTGCATTTTTCTTCCAGCTTTTCCAGGCATAAGTAGACCACTTTTTGAAGTACATTAAATTTAATATAGATTTTTAGTTCAGGTATGCTAGTTCTCTGCTTTTCCACGGAAATCTGTTTTTTAAAAAGGTTTTGTGGCTTGTTTTTGAGATTGATTTAAATCTGTTCAAAAATTGTGGCCAAAAATGTGCAGGAAGGAGGGGGTAACTTTTAAAACAGACTTCCAGTAGTTTTAAGTTATTTGTTATTCAGGGTTTAAGCTGGGTTCAAAAGTTCTTTAGCATAAAAGCTAAAATTGATGGAAAAATGTTAGCAAAATGCTAAAATGTTACACATTCTCATATATTTATATATGCCTCAGTGTGTTTCATCTCCGGTTGAAAATAAAATTCATATTTCATTTGTGACATCCTTGAAGAAATAAGTACAACAGCAATTTTTTTTAAAACATAAAATAAAAAAAGAAAACATGATTGGTGTTTAGAATGTTGCAGTCCCCTCCTCCTAATAAAGCAGTTTTTGGGGGGACATAATGCTGGATAAGACTAATAGTTATTGAACTTAATTGTAGTTTAAACATCTTAGCTAAGATTTAAAAAAGATTAAGTTGATTATCGCCATGCACGCTTCCTCTCTAGGATCATACATTTCTTCTTTATTTAAAAAACTAATTTATTTTTTATTTGAGCAAAAAAACGAAAATGCATTGCTTTATTTTCGCAATTCAGATAGTGTTTTCGCATTATGCGAAAAATGCGACCGTAGCGGAAACCCTGTTGTTATTTCAAACACATAAAAGTGAAAAAAATCAGATAAAAGCCAACATCAAGCATTTCTGCCGCTATAGCTAGATAATATTGACGCACGCATGCATGGATACATTTGCTGTAGATATATGCATTGGCTGAAAATTGTTTATAATATCCATATTAAAAACTGATTATTTTCAAAATTTGAAGATAAATTAATAAAAAATGTTCATCATTGCTTTCATGAATACAATTTCATTCCTGCAGATAGTTTTGAGCTATGTGTGCAGATACTTAATATTTTTATCTTACTATGTTCGGCGCTGAAAATGGCAGTGTTTCTGATTTTAATCTCTTTTGTACCCTGAAAACATTTTAATTCCTCTGAAAGTTATTTTAGCATATTCTGCATTTAATCTGCTGCTTTTATCCCCCCCCCCCTGTCATTTTTGTTTTTAGATTATCAGTAGTTTGTCTCCTTGATTCATTTTATAGTCTTGTGTATAAGAAATAAGAAGAAACAAGAGTGGCAAGTGAAAGGAACAATTGTATTTAACAGTTTTGTACACATACAATGCAAGGAAACAATTTTGACTCATATAGTTAAATAGTGAATATTTTAAATATAGTGCATTTTTTGTTTTTGACGAGATAATTAAGCTTCAAAAATTTTAGATTTGTAAATTCCTAAGCATTTGTCCATTTTGTAACACATTTCCTACAATAAACATAGATAATTGATACAAATATTGAGACTTTAGAGATGGACTACTTTTATAAAACATAAAAATTGCTCAAATATTAACAAAAAGCATCAAACATAAATGTGTATTAGTGAAATAAATTAATGAGAATGTGTTTTCTCATTTGCAAACACACTAAATCTTAATTAATTTGCTTGCTGTAATATCATTCAAACTTGATTCATCAATAACAATCATATAAGTTTCTTCCTTTTTGGCATCCATATTTTCTATACTAGAATCCGTTTTAATGAAAATTTGGTCGCCATTTACAAGCCAAGCATTATCTATATTAGAAACCAATTCTATGCTTTCATTGGTTGATACATCCTCATCAGTAGTGGCTGGCAAAAATTCACTGAAACTGTCAGTGACAGCATTTGAATGTCTTAGAGCATGTCGTTTATAACTGCCCAATTGTAAGAACTGTTTGCCACAAGTATCACAGTTATATGGAAGACATCCTGAATGCGTCTGCACATGTTTCTCCAAATTGCCAAGTCGTTTGAAGCTTTTGCCACAAAAGTTACAAGAATGTGGTTCTTCACCATTGTGTATGAGAAGATGCTGATTGAGTCCAGTTTCATGGGTGAAGGACTTGCCACACACTTCACATGAAAACGGTTTATCACTAGAATGGCACAACATATGCTTTTTCAGGTAACCTATTTTTGAAAAGGTTTTCCCACAAACTTTACAAGTAAGAGACAGCTCTGCTTCTTCTTCGTGTTTCTGGATGTGTCGCCTCATGCCACCTATCTGTATGAAACCTTTTCCACAAATATGACAAGAATGGGGTCTTTCACCTGTGTGTATCATCTGATGCTTCTTCAAATCACTTAATTGGTTGCATGTGCGTCCACATATGTTGCAGACATGTGGGCTTTGGCCTAAGTGAACCATGAGATGAAGTTTCAAGTGATGCAATCTATTGAATTTTCTAGCACATACGTAACAACTAAATGGTCGTTGCTCTTCAGGCATATGAATAATTAAATGCTGCTTCAACTGATTCATTTGGTGGAAACTTTTCCCACATTCATCACAAGGATATAATCTTTCACGCTGCATGGTACTAATATGAAAGTCACACTTTTTAATAGGTTACACAAAATCAGGAAAAAACATCACTTGATGAAGATTAGAACACTGCAGTCTTCTTTCTTCTACCTAAAAAGATTAATTTTTAATGTATGGACATTACATATGCTTCAAATTTCAGAAAGGTTTTGTTAACATAGTACATATTGGTACATGAATGAAATATAATTTTAGTATTTCTTTGTGTTCAAAAGTGTTCGTTTATAAAGTAAAAAAATTAGTTGGGATAACAATGTTAGATTCTTACAGATTACAGTGCATTAAAATCACATTGCATAAAGAAATAAATGTTTTTAAAATGTTACAGTAGGACCCCAATTTAACGATTTTCGCGATTTAGCAAATTTTTCTTTTTCTCCAACTAAAATGAAGGCAAAATCCTTTATTTACCGAGCAATAAACCCTGAAATAATAAACTAATTTAACAGCCGAAAGAATTTCTTTTTTGTTAATTTGGGTTAGGAAATATTGTATTGTTTTGAAATGTTACATCCATATTGTCCTAAACAGAAAAAAGACTTTTCTTGGAATTAGCCTTTTTTTGATGGGCGAGGGCAAGGGGAAAACCAACAAATAGTGATTTTGATGCAGAAAGCGATCGTGAAACTCCCATTAAAACTTTTTTTTTCAAATGCTTTACATGGCCTAGAAACTAAAAACATATCTCATACAGTAGGCTGCAAAAGACACATTATTTTCTTCTCTTCAATAAGTCGAAAGAGAACTATTTCGAGTCAAGTATCAAGGAAATTGTCAAACATCTATTACTCCGTAGTTGAGAATTTAAAATTAACCAGCATATGTGATAAGTTGTGGAACGCTGAATAAAAAGTGTACACTAGTTAATTATGGATATTTTTACACAGTAGCTTATTAAGGGTTTTAGATAAGGTAAGTGAATTTTTTAAAAAAAAATTTCACACCCCAATATTACAAATAACCCCGATTTAACATATAAAAGTTTCGGTCCCAGTGATTATGTTAAATCGGTGTCCGACTGTATTTATTCATTATTATCATTTTAATACTTGCACAATTTTGAACAAACACAATATTCAGATGAAAATAGGAAAAACCTAAAATTTTGGTACGAACAGGGAAATTTACTTGAAATAAGAAGTAATAAGTTTATAATGTTAAAAGTGGAGAAATGTTAACCAAAGATTAATTAAACTGTTAAATACTGTCTCCTCCTAAGGTATCACAAGAATGCTATGAAAAATAGGGTCCCGGTTTTGGACAGAACAGGTGATGTTACAGTAAAAAAGTCTTAGAACTGGTCAAAAGTATGCTAAAGGTTTTAAAATAGAACTGTTTTCTTTGATGATTTACTTCATAGACATAAATAGTTTACCCAGGTTTCCTCGTACCTTTTGTGACCTATGTATATTGTTAACAGTTACATTCAGTGATAGGAAGAAACAAGATTAAAGAAGAGGGATTTTAATCCACTGATCTTGTCATAACCTTAATCTAATACTTTCACCATTCTGCCATAAGACTTACCTCGACTAAGGGCCAGTGTCAAATTTATGCACTGCTTTTAATAGAGCTGCACAAATTTTAGTCATAAACAGTCAAGTATAAAGACCTAAACCCTTGACATTGAAAAAACTAAACCTTTTCAGCTTCCTTTTCAGAAAAAAAAAATATTATTCCCTCTATATATCTATGTAAGATCATTTGTTCCTAATCTTAATCCAAGAGTTGAAGTGCCATACCTCCGAAAGGGAGATGGCACGTCGATAGAATGATAGCCCCAAAAATTAGACCAAAGCCCCTTTCAAATTGCTCTCCGCCCCAAAATTTAAATGTCACAATCTACACCATAGACTCCCACCCCCCTCCCTCGTTGCACCCACTGCTATAACGATCAGAGCAGTTATTTTGACTGCAAAGCTATTTCAAGGAGCAACTGCCTACAACTACTCTTAAAATGTTCGTTTCTGCTCCTTGAGCTTTCATGATTTTCCTCAAATTCTTGTACTTACTCTCAGCTTACGAGGTTGTGAATATCTTATTGAAATTCAAAGGCTAAAACTGATCTTACTGTTCTTCAAAAGTGTCTTAGGAAATGAATTTTAAATGATATAACAGAGAGAAAGAATTAAAAATTTATCAAGGCTAAAATTTGACAATTGCACAGACCTTCTGACACATCCACAGTTAATATATTTATTGGCTCAGTTAATTTGTTTGGTAGATTTTTTTCTATTAATGTAACTATTGGTCTTATTTAATAGATTGCTTTATTTAAAAACAAACATCCCATTTTAAATTTCAACAATTTTAATTTTGACAATGTTTGACGAGCAAATAAGTACTTTGTTGTTTTGACCAGTTTAGCAAAAAAGTTTGATAATGAGCTGTAAGATACCTAATAGAAAAGTGCAACCCTCATCATCCTCATTCAGGTTTTTGTTAGCTTTCATGGTTTACAAAAAAAAGTAAATTTTTTTTCTGCTCAAAATTTTTTCTTTTACTTAAATGCAACAAAATTTGCTAAATCATATCTTCGAAAAGTTTTAAATGTGTTACCATACATAGAGAATTGGGTTTAAAGGTTTTTTAAATAGCTTATAAATATATTTCTGAATTTTTTAAAGTTCATTACTTCTCTAATATTTTACAAGAAGCATACATTGTTTTAATCTAGAATCATCAATGCCTTCAAAGAGACTACCATACAGATTTGAGTTACCTGCTTTTAATTTTTCTCTCACAATCTACCAGTGGCGTAGGTCAAAAATGGAAAATTTTGGAGTTTCAGCGAGGCAGTATCCCAAACCCTCGGATGTGCCACTACCAACTCAAGCAAGCTAATGTATGAAAGACAAATAAACGCTGTGAACCCTTTTTAAAAAACTAAAGGGTTTTCACTCGACACAAATGCTTTATGTAAAAGAAAAATACTTATAGGCTTTCAATAAACATCAGATGAAATTGTTTTGTTCTTTGTTTTTAAATTTTATGTCATACAGATTTAAAAGATAGTAAATACAGTACAACCTCAAAATGTCAAATCACTTGCGATGGGAAAAAAATTCGAGATATATCGAGCTTTTGAGACATCAAGGTATTTAAAAATAACACAAGGGCAATTCCATGAAAAGTGAAACCAGTAGGTCAAAATTTCATATTGCAGTTATTTTGCTATATTATACATCATTGTAAAGCTTGCAATGTGTATTTTCAGAATATTGCATTGCTTTTTTAATAAAAATTAAATAATAATTTTTTTTCCTAGTTGGAAGTATGATAGTCGGGTCTTCAAAACAATCAGAAAAAAATACCCCATTTTCAAACGCTTATTTCTAATAGCAAAAAAAAGATAAACAAAATTAATTGCAGTACAGCTTAAATTATTAACATAATACTATAATAACATGCATTTATTTTTATTTTTTTACAAAATGAAATTAGGCAATTAAAATTTTTAAAAAATGAAGTTCAATGTTACGTCCGTAACAAAAATTTAGCAAAAGTTGTTGTTGCTTCCTAAAAAATCAAAATTAAAAGAAGTCCTTTTTTGTCCTTTTAGCAATTCATCAGAGTAATTGTTTACCATAGTTTATAACATTAGAATTTCTTTAGTTTTTAAAAAAATGGCGTTACAGACGTAACATTTTTTGTTACGGACGTAACAAAAAGCAGTACGTTACGTCCGTAACACATGTATATTTTCAATTAAAAAGAAAAAAAATACAGGATAGGCAATGAAAATATAGGGTATGACATGTAATATGATATAACAAAACTTCTGATACTGTGATTTTCAAAATTTTATAAACATTAGTGGATATTTAATTTCATTTTTTAAAATTATTGAAATACACATCGTCGCCTCAGAGCAACATTAAGACATCTAATCCTAGGAATAAGACAAGATATCCTACTGTTGCTCTGAGGTGTTCCTCTCAATGTAATATTTTTTTTGTGCTCCAAATCCTAATTCAATTGGTGTTAATAATTCTAGATTAGCAATTAATGCTTAATAACATGCATTAAAATATTCTAGAGGGTTCCTTAATTTCTTAAACTTTGCTTCATCAATGCACGATGACACAAAAAAAAAAATAGTGTTCTCCCAGTAGATTTTTGTGAAAATTCCTTGATCATTTAACACGATGAAATCCAAAGCATTTTGTGCGTAATTTTTATCAATAAAGTTTTTTTTTTTAAATTTATATTACAGATATTAATTATAGTTTTTCTCTTCAAACTTCTATCATTCTGAAAGCATAGCCAAATTGATATTACTTCATATTTAAAAACTAACTTAGAGATAAGAATTTGTCCTGTTTAATAGTTTAAACCAAAGTTACTGAGTTACTTTTTATTGTTATTTACTCTCCACAAAAAAGTAATATTTAGATTACTGTTTCATTAATGCGTTGAATATTTTCTAGTTTTAAAACTTAAATTAAAAAACATAATTAGATTAGAGTTAAAAATACTAAATATTAAACTAGCTACATCTGATCCTCAGATAAGGCAAATTTAGTTTTGAAGCAAGATTTAGATTACTTAGGCAAATGTTGGCCAAAATGTATTTTTCCGATGTCAGTTTCGACAGTTTTTTTTCCACCTTTGGCAAAAACGTGCCAATTCTATTAAAAAGCGATCGAAATCAAAGGCAACCGTTAAACTTTAAAAGAAATTTGGCAGTTAATATATTTGTTGAGAGATAGAGAAAATCATCGAAAATTCTTAAACTGTAAAAGTTCTTCCTTGTAGAAGACCCCCCCCCCCCCCACCCCGCTCTCCCTCCATGTTCATGTTAAAAATTTGAAAAATTTCTTTGTAACTGAATAATTCCACTTTTGTTTTGCTTAATTTCCCCTTGGATAATTTCACTTTTTATGACGCACCAATTTATATTTTATATTTATTTACATGGTGGTATATGGACGGGGGCTGCTCCCTACCTCCCCAAATCTTTAAAAACTATTAAAGTGTAACTTAAATGGTCAAAATAATGTATTAATCTAGACCAATGCACTCTCTTAACAAAAATTATTAGTATACATGAGCTTTGTGCAATTAGTATATCAGACATGTTACGTCCGTAACACTTTTTTGTTACGTCCGTAACAAATATATAAATTTCTATCATAAATTTTACAAACAGTATCCATGAAAACTTTATGGTTTTAGAAAGCTTAAAATATCTAGAACAAGTATTTCAAAGAAAATTTTAGAAATCTATGAATAATTCACAGGAATATTGGCAATTGTATGACAATGTATACATTTTGCTGTTTTCTGAGTTACGTCCGTAACAGGTAGTTTTTAATTTTTGTTACTTTTTCTAATAAAGCAATCTGCACCCAAATTTTTGATAGCATTAATAACACCCAACTATACAGCAGAAAAAAAAAATGTAGCTTTTTATGAAACCAAATTGAAATTATGAGTGTTTAAAGTCTGTGATTGTTACGTCCGTAACGGTGGAATTGCCCACAAGTAACTCTCACAATTACACAGACATATGCTATCTACATTTATACATGTACTATGGGACCACTTGGGTGGTCAACTTTACAGGTTTTTTTTTTAGTAAAACCTATAAAGTTGACCACCCTCGTAAGTTGACCGCTATTTTCAGGCACAGAATCAGATCTTATCATATAATTCAACCTGTATAAGTTGATTACCTGTTTAAGTTGACCACTAAAGTAGTGCACCGCATGTGGTCAACTTATACAGGTTTCACTGTACGATTAATAAGGTCTTCAATATTTTACTAGATGTGAAATTTTAGAACTGTCGAAAGTGTACAGGATGAGATTTTAGAATGAACAACTATTCAACTTTGTTTCTTCATCTAAAAATGTAAAATTTTTTTATTTTGCTTCAATCAGTAACCCCCCCCCCCCACACACACATTAAAAAAATTTAGACAACTATTTTGTAGGAGTTAAAAAAGTGATGAAAATGAGAAACTTATTTACTGTTTTTGCTTGAAAACTGACGAAAAATCAACCTCCTGTCCTCTCAAAGTCGACAACATGTTAGAAAGAAATGATGCAGAAAGATTCTAAACTTTGGGGAAAACATTGAGACAAAAAGAACTACAGCATCCCTCCCCCCTCATTATCTAGCCCCAATCCCATTTGCAAAATTCTCAAGAATAACGAATAAAAAAAATTCAAGCCATTGTCTCTGAAACTGGTTTAACTACAAAAATTGCCAAAGAAAAACAACAATTAAAACTTCTGAGTAAAAATTTTCGACATATCAAGGGTTTCAAAATATACATTTCAAGATAACTATCGAAAATACATAGGGGGTTGTATAGGATATGCAGGGGATTTTTTTTTCGAGATAAGGAGGTTTGAGATAGCAAGGTATGACTGTATCTCATAAATAGCACTTTTTTAATTATGCTTGATTTAGATTAAAAATAAAAAAAAACTCAAAAGGGGGAGTCATTCTTACCCTAATCATAGAGAATTAAGGCAAAGTCAAACAATTACACAACTTTTAACGCTGTTTTAAGTAAGGGGAGAGGGTCACATATGGACAGCTTAATTTCCCCAAACTTAAAAAAAAAAAAGTGTGAAAATTATTTTAAAAATATTCTTTAATGGCAGCACTCTGAGCTACTTCCCAAGAAAATTTGCAGTGATTGCCAGTAAAATTTTCCAAGGTATGTCATTCTAGCGGTTTTGAAACTTAAATAATTTATGCTGGTCTTGTTTGAATGTTAATTAAATAACCTTCATATTGAATTTATGAAAATTAATTACATAAAAGTAAATAGCTTGAATGTAAAGATTAATTAATCAAATTTATCGAAAAATTTCCTGCTAGCCTAGGCAGAGGCAGATAAAGACTTCTATTTTAGGGGTTTCATGCAGAAGAATAACCCCTCCCATGAATGAGCTTTTATGGTTTTGGGCAAGAAAATTCCTGAAACTGCTTAAGTGTTTATAAATAGCACTAATCAGACAGGGTTAAGGCATAAACGTTACAAATTAATTTCAGAAGCAATGAAAAGAGTATACTGTACTCAACAGATTATCTGTGCTAATTAATGCACAGGTGTACATGGATAATCCGAAAACGACCAAGCGCGCAGAAAAGTGTAATTAGAGGCTATAAGTAAAGTACCCCCATGATGGTACATAAAATACTTCGGGTTTAATTATGAAACTCAACTAGTACAAAAAGTAATACATTAGTACTAAAAATGAAATATGTAATAAAATTAGGCATAATTTTTAGTTTTAATTAAAAATTTTTGGCTGCACAGATAATCGGGAGAACAGCGTATTTCAAATATTTATCTTCAGGAATAATTAGTGAATTGAAAGACTACTGAAATTGTTTATGTTTTATTCATTAAGTGCTTGAACATAATGGAGACAAATACTATTCTCAACGATTTAGGAGGGTCACGGCCCCCATAACCCTCCTCTTGCATCCGCCAATGAGCTAAGGTTTAACATAATTTAAACATTGAGCCATTGCGCACATTTGGACACTGCTTTGAAGGCATATACGGACAATCTTAATCTATAAGTTATAAGACAAAATTAAATGTTTTTGAATAGATAGAATATGGCCTATATTTGAGATAGAATGCTTGCATTTCACAGTGCAGTAAGCTTTTAATTAAAAGTTTCCAAATGCTAGGAGAAATAATTAAATGGCTGGTATCAATGGATGAAGGAAGACAATTGGCTATATGAGGCAATGTCCAAACCTTTCTCTTTCAAGACCAAAGAATAAAAGTTTAGTCAGTCTTTCATGGAGAAAATATTGATGAACCTTTGCAGATATTATGGCAATGATACAAGTTCATTCTAAGCAGACTTCTAAACTTTGGTACATCTGGAGTATTAAAATTCCTCCCAGTCCAAAATTAAGTTCTGAAAGAGAGAGAGAAAAAAAAAACAATAATCAAGCAGTTTTTTTAAGGTAAAATGAAGATAGTTTCCTATTCATGTGAATTCAAGCAATCTATCTTTGCCAGTGTTTTCTAGTGATTAATATTTTTATTTATGGCATCCAAATGTTCCCCATGTAGAGGCATATTGCTCATTTGGAAGAAAAGTGCCACAATACAAAGAAATATAATTTTTAGGAGAAGCGTTTGAAGTTTAACTGTTCAGGAAATTTGCTGTGCTCTCTAGTGGTTAATATTAGAACAAAAAATATATCATTTTCCAAAGAAGATTATGTCATTTGAAGCCCTATAAGCTAAAAAAAAAAGAAGAGAAAATTAAAAATTTCGTATTGTGGCACTCTTTTTTAAACGAGCGATATGTGAACGATTTTTTCATATTTTGTTTTAAGTAATGTTGTCACATCTTTTTATACTTGAGCCGGCACATTTGAAGGGAATAGGCGTAAGATTATGGTTAATATAAAAAGAGAAAGTGAAATGAAAATGTTTAGTTTTTTGTGTGAAACCGAAAAACGTTTACATACACTGCGTCTCTCTCCTAGCTTTTTCCACACCACATAAGCGGAACATCCTTATTTCAACGCATTCTGGGGAAAAGAAAGTTTAGAACTATATAAAAGAATTGATACGTTGATAGAAAAAG
Organism: Uloborus diversus; assembly: GCF_026930045.1. Lineage (NCBI taxonomy): Eukaryota > Metazoa > Arthropoda > Arachnida > Araneae > Uloboridae > Uloborus > Uloborus diversus. The sequence continues at coordinate 45,993,348 of NC_072736.1, forward strand.
CGAAGGGCTTAAACTTATAAAAAAGTATCCTAGATGCATTCACAATAATTATTTGATTGAAAAATTGATGCGACTGATTTAAAAAGAAAGCAAATAACTATAAAGCACAGATAAATACAATAAATAAGAAATAAAATTATAGCATATAGCAAACGTTTAATATGCATTACCCATACCATGTAAACTAATTTGAATCTCACAGAAAAAACATGGCAAACTGTTCTATAAATCTCTCGCAATTGACATGCAGATCAAGCGGACAAAATTTAAATAAAAGGAATATAATGAAAACGAAAAGATAAATTCCCATGCACATTACTTTTTAAAATGAATAAAACTTACATTCAAATATTTTGTTGTCTGCTACAAAACGTCAATTCTTTCCTTCCAGATTTCAAGTTGGTTAACTACAAATCTATGAGAAACTAACCAGGTTCAAAATCCGATAGACTTGCAAAATGGTGGCAAGCGATGCTGCTCATGATAGGCTAAAATCGTTATTTAAAACCTATTTTAAAAAGGTCCCATGGAAAGTTTGCGAATCTCAGGATGAAAATAATATTCTGCAACGTATTTGGATTAGAAAAAGATAAATTACCAATGCTTCAAGTTTTTGATCATTTAACTACAGGCATAATTCTTGGATTTTGATTTGATGTTTTGAATGTCTTCTTGTGGTAAACATTCAATCAGAAAATAATTAGACTACTTTTTAAGTAAAAAAATAGTTTTTAAGCGTTTCCTGAACGACAATGGATGGGGGAAAATATTATGTTTTATTTTTTGATGACATTTTTGATAAATAAGCTTTTTACGTATGGCAACATAATAATAAACGGTTTGTTTGTTTGTTTTCGTGAGTTAAAAGAGTTTTGGTGTTATTTATTTTTTTCTCATTTAAAATTTATTGTGTTTGTCTGAATATATTGGGTGCAATGATGCCGACTTTTAGAGAAAAAGTTGGAGGTTTTCTGAGGCAACTATCTACAGGACAAGAAAGGAAATCTGATTATAAATCACCGTGTACATCTCCAACATCTACGGGATCTTTCATTCACAAATACTTGCTAGGGTGTGTTCAAACCCCTTTAAACTGTTGATACAGTAGAATAGCATGTTCTGTTTAAAAATGTATTTTTTATCTTTTCGATTCTGTGCTTATTCATTACCTGGGATGGTTTTTCTTTGTTTTGTTGTTGGTTTCTTCTTTTTTTTTTCCTGCACTCTTGTGCTAAATGCCCGCACTTTTCGACTAAAAAGGATTTTTTTTATTCTTTTCTTCATGAAAAGTATCACTTTTAATGTTTTTAACAACATTTACAGTTTGTTTCTAGTGATTTGGAAACATATTTGATTATTTATATCTATTAAAATCTTGACCACCTGTCAACTGCCTGTTCCATGCTCACAGCAGTTTGGTTTTCTTAAAGCTCTTTTTTATCCCGAAAAATTCATTTCATCAAAAACCAATTTCAAACAGGAAAACTTTGGTTACTTTATTAATACACTTTTTTACACATTTTCCCCCAGAAGGCCTTTTTGGAGCAAAGAGTGCGGGAAAATCACTATAATTTCACCAAAATTTGTTAATAGATCTTAATCAAACAGGAGTAAACACAGCTTTTAATCTTTATATGTTGCATACTAAGATACTTCTGATGCAATAATATATGTACCTATTCATGAATTTTTTTACACTTGAATTTTAATTTATTTGCCTGTGTCAAATATGGGAGATGTCAATCTCTTGTAATTTTCTGAACAACTTCATTAATTTTTTTTTGCTCTATTAATGTATCAATAACGAAACAAATTATCAGTTTTGAAAGCTTAAGTTTATATGAGAAGGAAACGTAATTCATTTGTTGTGTGTGTGTGAGAAATCATAATTTAAGTGGTTTAAAATATTGTGTAAAGGGCCATTCCACGAAATAAATGTGGAACGCCAATTTGTTTTGCACGTCACAGGTCATATATTTCATGAAAATAATATATTTTTTTTAAAAATAATGAACAAATATCTTACTTGAGAAATCATATCTATGTTTGATTTCTTTTGCAACAAAAGCTTGTTGATTACCCTTTCAAGTTATCATTTTCATTAAGACATAAAGTGGCATGCGATACAAAATAACTGTTTTCCGTGCAATAACCCAAACTGTTAGAGGTTAATATTTTTTAGAAAAATGCCTATTTATTTGTGTAATGTACTGCTTAATGCAGGGATTCTCAAACTGGTTGTCACAGCTCCCTGGGGTGTGGCAAAATGTTTTGTGACAATTCACTCCAGGGGTTGGAAAGCTTATTATAAAACATAGTATCAATACAGCAGCAACATTGATTTTACTAGAGAAAGAAAATAGTTTTGTTGCTCAAATATTCGATTGTGAACTGTTAGTGAAACAGTGTTTGTGAACAGTGTTAGTGTCTGTTAGTGAAACAAGAATTGGACTTTAGATTAGGGATGCACCGGATAATGATTTTGCCGGATACCGGATATCCGATGCCCCCTTACCTGCCGGATTGGGATATCCGGGCCGGATATCCGACGGATATCTGTCATTTTGATTGCATTGCATGTTCGCATATTTTTCTACAACGCCGTTTAAAAACAATAAATCAAACTTGTTCCACTTATCATTTCTTTAAAAACATGTTAAATACATTCAAATGTACTTTTTTAGAGCCTCTATATTTTAATTTAGGAATTGTGCTATATATAAAATGAAACATTAAAATATTGTTTTATTTCGACAGATTTTTTCGAAAGAGACAAACTTTCGGCAAAAATTAATTCTGTATGTAATGTACACATGGTTTAAGCTTTTAATTATTCATATAGTTGAAATCTTAAAGGTCGTATAATGAGTCGTATTTGTTATGAGATTTGCATGACGTGTAGAATTTTTTTTTAACTTCATCATAAAGTAATACATTTTCTTGTTTCCAATTTAGAAATAACAAAAAATAAAACTTTGCTTTGAAATCATTTTTATTACAGATAATACACGTGTAAAATTTTTCTAACATACAAGTTAAAAAAGAAAATATTAAAACAGGGCCAGTTTGACTCAAAAAATAAATAAATAAACTTAAATAATCAACTTAAAATTTTACTTAAATTCCAGAAATAAAGGTACATTTTCTCTAAACATGCAAATTAGCATCTTAAATGCAGGGGTGGTCCCCCTAAGAGCAAGGGCCCACACCCTAAAAACCATAAATACCCCCCCCCCCCCAAAATAGAAAGCCCCCAAAAGAGAAAAAAATATCCCTAAAACATCCCCCCTAGGTGGGCACCCCAGTTAATAAATTAATAAACTTATGCTAAAATAATCAACTGAAAATTTTACTTTAATTCCAGAAAACAAAGATTCACTCCCTTAAAAGATGCAAATTAACATCTTAAAAACAGTATTAAGAGTCATTCTCAATGTGTTCACTTTTTAAAAACAAATTAAGAAACTTATGCTTAAATAATCAACTTTTTAGTATCGCTGAAAACGGAAGTTTCCACACCGTACTACTCTAAACATTGCTTTGTTTCAGTGCAACTATTCCGCATTTTTCATTAGTTTCTTTCATTCGTTTTAATGTTCATGAGATATAATGGCACCAAAGCGTACATTATTAAATCATTAATACACTGTAACTATATTGTTGTTTTATTTATATGTCTCTCTCCCACTGACCATTAATTTTGTACATCGTAACAGAGTTTTATGTTGAATAATACAGCTTTTTTATGAGAGAAACGGTAATATATAGTTAAGAAATGGTTCAAAATAGTGTGAGAGGGGTTTACAAATGCCTAAAATTTTTTAGTGTGTTTCTAAAAATCCGAATTCATACATTTTTCTACTACGCTAAGTTTCAACTTACGCGAGAGGAGTAGTGGAATGCATTCCTCCCGCAAGTCGGAACTTGACTGTATTTTAATTTTCAACACTGCCGCTTCTCCAACTTCAAGCGCTTTGATATGAATCATTTCAAGGTCGACTTTTCATTTCAGTGTGTTAAAGCAGAGAGAGGGAGGGAGAAATTATTGGCAACATACTGTCAGCAGATTCGCGAAGGAGAAGGAGGGACGACGCGGGGGAATGCCAGAAGCTAGTGTTGAAGAGGAATGGTCGTTTTTGAAGCAGCAATTAAAAAAGAAAGCATCATCGAAAAGTTTATGAAACAGTGAAAGCTTTAACTGGAATTTTTGCAAAAGTAAATTCAAAATTAAACCCTTATTTCGTACTGGATAACCCCACATCAACCCCGAATATCTCTCACATTTTTACCGGATATCCTGCAAAAAACTGTCGGATATCCAGATCCGGAGTGGCTTCTCGGATCGGGATACCTCATAGTTCCGGAGAGTTAAAAAATCAGCCGGATACCGGTTAGTTACCGGATATCTGGTGCATCCCTACTTTAGATATATTTGCCGCAATACAAGCGCATGCCATATAACAATTGGTCCAATTGTTATATGGACCAATCTTGCTACTTGGTCCGCTTATAAATCAAATTACTTTTTTAAAAAAATGGCAGTGTTTTGCTGCTAATTTTGAATTTAAATGTTATAAAAACAAGGATAATTAAATGTAGTGAATATTTTTATGTTAAAAAATGTCCAATTTTTATTCTTTGCACCAAAAGGATTCACTTTTGCGATCACAATTTTTATAAAGGGTTAAATTTCGCTGTTATGATTTTTTTTCATTTGTTTTTATTTTGATTTTATATCAATAAAATTTTATGCTGTAGCCATAATCCATTATTTTTAAAGTATGAGCATTAATTTACGACTATCTTGAAAATTGGCGGATACGGTGATCCCTTACTTTTCGCGTAGTCTTGCATTTACTGTAATTATTCATTCTTTATTTCACAGTTTGACTATGTAAAATCATAGCAGAATGTTTAAGTATTTACTTATTTAGTATCTGCTTAAAAGGAATGAACTAAAATTGGGAAAATATTCATATTTTTACTTTCTTCTATATCTAATACATAGAAGAAAGTATTGGATTCGTGCAAATTTTCGAATTTCGAATTTTGACGGATTCGAACGTTTTGAGGTGTGCTGAGTCCATTTCAACTATTTTTGGAAAATGTCTGTCTGTGTGTGTGTGTGTCACGTCTGTGTGTGACCAGTTTTTTGTGGCCGCTCTACAGCAAAAACTACGGCATGAAATTGAACGAATTTTGGTACACATATGTGCCCCTGTGTGAACTTGTGCCCATTGGTTTTTGGTGCGAATTCCTCCAAGGGGGATGGAGCAATGGGACGTTTTTTGAGTTAAGTGTGCTTCCTATTCCTCAGGAAGTAACTGGCGGTGGAATCAAACAAAATTTGGTCCATATGTTGCCATTAACAGGAACAGGTGCTGATTCAATTTTGGTGTTAATAACACAAACGGGGGTTAAACTATAGAACGTTTTTTGTCGTCAATTGTAACTGCTGTATCTCAAGAAATAATGAACGGAATCAAAGAAAAATTTATCGACAAGTAGCCCCTAAAGGGTATAAGTGCTGATTCTATTTTGGTGTCAATAGCTGAAAAGGGGGTGGTGTAATCTATTGTTCTTTTTTTTGATTGTGAGTGCCGTATCTCAAGAAGTAATGCTACGTTCTATATGAAATTTGGAATAAATATGAATCCATATGTAAACAGGCGTTGGTTCAATTTTGGCGCCAATCGCTCCATGGGAGGCTTTTTTTTTATTTGTGTGACTAAAAATAGCTTTAAAATTGCAATAATGAGAAAGATAAATCGTAATATACTGTCGTCTGCGTTTATCTCGTGATTTTAATTGTATGGAAGTGATCGGAAATATTATCTCAATGATTTAAAATTGTTAACTGTTGCCATCTTGTGTTTATTAACAAATTAATGTTTGTAATTATTTCAAGCAAGGCTTTTACAATAATTTTAAATTTTCATTCTTTGCTTTGCTTTTGAGATAAATCAGGGATTGCGATGGTCGTCAAGTTTTGGCATATGTAATTTTGTGTTTGTTGGGAATATTGCTTCCTCGTTAAGCATAGGGAGGGATCAGAATTATAAGAAAGATATAGAAGAAAGTTTCGTGATGGCCACAACATACTAGTTTAGTGGTTTTTGCTAAGAAAAAATCCTGAATCTTCGGAAATTCTGCCTGCGTACAAGTTGACCCTCAAACTTTAAACCTCATTTTTTGTAATAAATTTCTCGACTTATGCACAAGTATATACAGTAAATACACATAGTTATAGTTTTCCCATAATTCCTATATTATCTGTTTGAATCTGTGCATCATATTTGATTGATTTCTAAACCTTTACTTATGTATAATTTTCTTTGCCAGCGAAGTGAAAAGGGATCATCCTGAAGTGCTGCATGGCAAGTCTTGCTATGATTTGCCTGTCAAGCAACTTGCTCCATTATCAAGGACAGTTCTGTCTGCTTGTACTGGACCTCAAGGTGGTTTAACAACAGTGGATTTTGGAGAAAAACCATTTGAGTTTCCTGATGCTGATGTTTATTTTATTGACGAAGACTATCGAGATAGTTGTGAGAATTTAGTAAAGAATAAAGATTTTTCAACAAAGAAGAGACATTCTGCACCTGATGATGGTATATATTTTTAAACACAGTTTTTGAAGATGCATTTGAATATTTACTTAAAATATATAAATGGTAGGGGGAGGTGGGGTACGTTGGACCGTGGGGCATGTTGGACCTGTCTCAATTATTTTAATGCTATTTATATTTTTTATTCTATTTCATGACCAACAAATAGCACCTGTGGTGCTACAAATCCTATAATGAAATCACATGGTACAGTTATATTGAACAAATTTTATTCCAGAAAGTGTTATTTCAGCAGTCCTGAGTAATTTTCGGAAAACTGTACCTTTATTTTTTAAAATAGTTTTCATCAAGATTGTGGAAAAAAAATTAACTCCTTTCTCAAAGTAAGTTTTTTTAGTTCACAATAATTGGCAGTTTTTTCATTTTTTGTCAAAAGAAAAAATTATGACGTTTTTTCAGACCAAGAAAGTGGGGTAGGTTAGTCCACTCTTTGGGGACACATTGGATGGGACCAACCTACCCCACATAATTTTAAAACTTAACTTTTTGAATAAACTTCTCTTAAATCTCAATAATTATAACAATATTCTAAGTGTTTGTGTATTATACTACTCATTTCATTTCATGTTACACATGTTTTGAAATAATAATAACTTAGAGCAAAAAAAAAAAAAAAAGATATAATTTATAATTATCTAACAAAAATTGTACTAAATTAATTTTATCAAAAGATTTATTTCATATCTGTACTTTTTTACTATTTATATTTTCAAATATGCTTCTAAATTTTGGCAGACAATTGTTTTCTAACAGTAAAATATGCAATGCATGCTGTAATAAAGTTCCTGTATTAAACAAAATCTTTTTGCAAAACAAGCATTCTACATAGAAACAAAATAAAACAAATAATTGATCTAAGGTATAAAAAAGTATAAGATTATTTAACTTCATTTTTCATATTTGATTTTAGAATACAAAGATGTGCTTATTTAAAGCTGTCAATTTTAATGTACTTTTTCTTTGATATGTTATTAGTATACAGGATTCTTTTCTTTTCAAAGTTGTTTTGTGCAATGCAATAAAGAAAAAAATATCCCCCCCTCCCCAGCAAATACTGTTGCAAATGTGTTTAATAGGCTTAATATGTATAGCCTGGAGCGAAGGAGGGTCACAGGGCACATGATTCAGTTGTTTAAATTTATCAAAATGAATGATGTTAACGAATTAAATTTTTACACAAAAAGCAGGACGAGGGGTCATTGTTTTAAGCTATTCAAATCTCAGGCTAACCTGGAAATAAGGAAAAATTATTATTTTAGTAGGGTTGTGGGCACTTGGAACAGCTTACCAGAAGAGGTGGTAATGAGCAAGGGAGTGAATAGCTTTAAGAGGGCCATTGATCTTCATTGAAGACCAATAAATTGATTAGGACCAACCTAGCTTTGCCAAGAGCCTGTTGCTGGTCGTAACATTTGTATTTGTAACTTTGCATTAAGTAACATATGATTTATCCTCCCAAAATCGAGTCCAATAAAAGTGCTACTTCCAAAGTTCTGGAAGTAGCACTTTTATATTTCCAGATATCATTTAACGCATCTTTATTTATTTCAGTCTGCATTAACTATCTCAAGAATATTCAGTAATTGATTTTTCTTTTGATTAAAAAAAAAAATAAAATAATTGTGTACTAATACTGAATGCTTGTTGCTGTTTTTAGTTAAAGATGATTTATTAATTAAAACCAATTTAATATGTTATTGTGATATTTAAACTTTATATTTTTCACTCTATGCACAAAAGAGAATAAGGTAGTTAGAATGTTTGATAGTATTTATCGCTAAAATTATAACAAATGCTGTTTAAGTTATGAGGTCCAACGTGCCCCACCAGGCGGACTAATGTACCTCACCTGCAGAGCACGTTGGTCCACTTTACAAGGCTTTGTTGAAAATTAATACCAAAAAAGTTTATCAATTCAGAATTTCCTAAAAAATCTGTGGTGTTGAGAAGTGTTTAGTGAAACTTATTGTAGGAAATCAAACTTTTCATTACATTTTTTGATGAGATAAAAAATGATAAGTAAAAAAAAGCAGACCAACATGCCCCACCTCCCCTTAATGCTGCTTATTTCAGCTTAAAAATTATTATTATTCAGCTATTTAAATGATTCAGCTTATTATTTTATTATATGATTCAGCTTATTTATTAAATAATGATTCTGGTTAATTACAAAATAGTTCAGCAATTTAATTATTATTAATTTAATTTAAATATTTTGACTGTTTAAAAAAAGTTGTCTGCTTTTATTTTCCCAGTTTTTTTGGAATTATACTCACTAAATTATTAAAATATTGTATAATAGGCACTATTGCAGCGTTCTTTCTAAAATGTTCAATTTCGGAAAAATGTTTTGTTGTCTGATATAAAATGTTCACATTTGTTTACTGATAATAAAAACAATTGTTAATTAAAGCTACTTCCAGAAAGAAATGTTTACCTTTTCTTTTGTTTAGAGGTTATACACAGGGTTCATACGGGTCATGGAAATCCTGGAAAGTCATGGAAAAAAAATAAACTAATTTCAGACCTGGAAAAGTCATGGAAAATGAATATTTTTGTTAAAAGTCATGGAAATTTTTTTAAGGTCATGGAAAAATGTCCTGGGCAAAGAGAAAGTAACAGTAGCTTAAAGAGCATTAGAAATCTTGAATGGTTTAACAGCATTGCATATAAAAGCTGTTAAAGCTTAAAAATTGAATGATCCCAAAAACAAATCTGAATTTTGAAATCCCATTGCATACACTCTACTGTAGCATCCGCCCTTCTTCTTTTGCAATGTGATTATAGTGCTTAGACATCACTAGTTTTGATCTAATGATTATTTTCAACATTTATTATATTTTATATTCTGTAGTAGCGAACTTACACGTGCTTGATTTTGCCACGCCCACTCAACAAACGGGATTCAGTTGCATCCGAGAACGTTTCAATCACTCGTAAAAACTTTATTATTAAATTTATCAGTGTTTATCTTAGTTTGTTGTAGGTTTTAGGAAATAACAAACTTTAATGAGGCGATACAATATAGAAATAGGAGAACTGTAATACTCTAAAAAAGTAGTGCCCAACATACGGCTCGCGAAACTGATCCATGCTGCTAAATGTTACGTTCAATGTCGGGAATCTAACACTATGTTCTGAAATTTCTAAACGTATTAATTTATATGCATTTGAAAATGCATAAATTAGTAAACTAGTGCATTTGAATCGGAAGATTTATTTAATACTGAATGATTTTTTGTAAATATCTGTTTTGGAAACATGAATTTACTGAAGAATGGCTTTACTTTAAAGAACCAAAATGCTGACAGGTTATATGCATAATTAGATGCATGTTGACACTAAGAAGCAACTTTTAAAGCAAATTTATTGATATTTAAGAATGACTCATTCAACCTTTGTCCCATTCTTTATCATTCTGCCCTTTTATGAAAAGAAAAATAGACATTTAAGAATTATTATATTGCATTCACTGCATTTTTACTTTACTTAAATTTAAATATATTTCACGTAGAAGTTTGATATCGGCAAGTTTGATATTAAATAGTACTATTCTCTTTGTGTAACAAGATCATGAAAATTTTTATTAAGTCATGAAATAGTCTTGGAAAAGTCATGGAATTTTTTCATCTAAAAAGAGTATGAACCCTGTATACAGTTTATGGTTCGGTGTTTGTGAAGTTCTCTGCATTGTTGCGCTGGAGACTTTAAATAATCTGTACCCCAAAACCTGACTGGCTAAGAGTATATACTGATGGTTCGTTTTCTAAAGACCATCCTAACGCTGGTGCAGGAATCTTTTGTGATTTGTTCAGTTTTTACTGTCTAATAAAAAAATATTCCATACATCCTTGGATGGAGAGGTCTCGGCCATACGTATAGCACTGAAACAATTAACCATCCACTGCTACAAGTTTCAAAACACCGTTATCCTCTCTGACTCCAAAGCTGCTATTCAGAGCATTTGCTCAATTTGCGACCCATCCTACTGGGCCTGGGACATATTAGATATCCAGCCCACCATCAAAAAGTTGAAACTAAGTAATAAGGTTTTCGTTCTCCAGTGGATCACAGGCCACCGTGGCTTAAGTGGCAACGAACATGCCGACACACTAGCAAAGAAGGGTTCAGCTGTCTCGCAAATATCACGCAGCAGCGTCCCATTCCGCACCATGAAAAGACTCATCTGAAACTCGTTTTCCTCTCAACACCAGGAGGAACTGAGGTTTCGAACCAACTCCAAACATTGGAATGTTCTGAACTAATCCATCCATGCCCCGCCGTGAGGTGGTAGCCATGTTTAGACTTTGTGTACAACATGACTGCCTGACTGGACATCTCTTTAAAACTGGTATGTATGCGACTCCAAACTACCCTTTGTGGAGATTTCACCTTCATGGATGGTGACCACATTTCCCACTGCAGTGCACTCTCAGCGAGCTCCTTGGTAGAACGGTAGGGGAGACCGGGGCAAGATGACGAATACCTTAATTTTTCCGTTTTTTAGACAGTAACAGCATCAACAGGATACCACTGGCTCTCCTATTCGCTGTTCGCTGAGAAATAGTATAGAGACGCAGAAATCGCCATATTTGTGTTAGTTCTAGAGCTCTGATTGTTTATAGTTGCCACGATCTAACTTTTATGCATAAGTAAATGAGCTCTGCTATAGATACAGATAAGATTTCTCATGTTTCTTTAGTATTTATGAGTAACTTAGTTTAAATACTATCTATTACCATGAATAAATGTCAATTAATCACCATCCTTTATGGCAATTGAGACGAATCCATTCAAACAGGCAGTCTGGGGCACGATGACGGGCCGAAACGCGGGGCAAGATGACGAGCTCGTTGGTGATGAAACTGAGAATAATAGTGCTAATACTCAGACCTTGATAGTAGAAAACATACATATAAACCCTCCAGAGAAAGCAGAACTTACGGCAATTGCTAATTCCGATGCACCGAAGAACCCTGTTAGTGTTTCTGATTTCAATGCATTGCCTAAAGCAACACAAAAACTCAGCTCAAACATTCTTACAAGCACATCCATCAGAGAAATGTCAGAACAAGGAGCAAAAAAAAAAAAAAAAGGAAGGAAAAAATAAATTATTAAAAAAAGGGGAAAATAATCCCGTAAAGCTAAAAAGGGAGTAAAAACAACTCGAACTAAGTCCCTGTACGTCCAAGCCTATACAATTTGTGCCAAGCAATCCAGTTGCATCAACTTCAAAGGATGGTGTTATAATATGCCCTGCTTGTCCAGAGGAATATTGTGACCATTCAACAGATGAATGGATCCAGTGCTGTAAAAGCCAAGAGTGGTGGCATGAGGAATGTTCCAATTATGGAAATGGCAATTTTATTTGTGCCCATTGTTAGCTGCATAACTTAATACTTCAACATTACGCTGCAATGTATTACGCTTAATTTAATACTTTGTAAGATGTAACAAGAAGTTCCGTCTAGAACTATACGAGCCTACTTTCCCGTATACCCATACTACTTTCTAGTACCTGATCAATATTCTCAAAAATAGCTAAAATCGCAAATTGTTTCAAACATATTTTTGAATTTTTTTTAAGCTAATTCCTAGGAATAAAATTATTCCTCACTCATCTAAAAAAAAAAGACAAATAAATAAAATAGCAGCACCTTTTAAACAAAGCAGCTAATACACTTTTTTCCATTTAAAAAAAATTCTTTAACAGCTTTCAAAACGAAAAAATAATAATTAAAATAAAAAGCTCATTAAAATAAAACAAATACAAAAAAAATCGTTTCTTTTTCCCCTGTTGCCAAAAATATTTTTTTAATGAGTTAATGTACTTACCAAAATAAATAAAAACAATAAAATGTCACCTCAAAAAAATACTTGTCATTGTCAAAAAAAAAAAAAAAATCGTCTGTGCATATCTTTATGTAGAAACATAAATAAATGACTTTGACTTTATTCGCCAAAAACTGAATACCTAAATTAAAACTTGAGTGTGAAAATAAAAATTAGTCATATCAACAATAATTATTTCACAGTTAAAACCATAGCTGCGGAGTCGGAGTCAATCTCATTTTGGGATTAAGGAGTCGGAGACGAATATCCAAGAATCAGAGTCAATCATTTGTCCTTCGTGTATAAATTTTTGCAAAAGTTACGAAGTCAGAGTCGAAGTCGGGGAGTCGGAGTCTGATTAATTGTCAGGCATAGGAGTCGGATTCGGAGTCAGGTGCCCCTAAATTCTCGGAGTCAGAGTTTGGAATTTGGCGTCAAGAGCTATTTCCAACAAAATTTGTTTGAAAAAAATCCGCCTTCAAGTACGGAATCTACATTGACTTTCAGTTTCCCCATAGGCGCTAATGTTAAGGGTTTTGAACTGTTCAAAATTGAACGGAAAATTGTTCAAATCAGAAAGTGTTTTTCATCAAAAGCTTTTTCCTACAAAGTTTGTTTGAAGCAAATTCGCCTTACAGTTCGGAATTGCCTTGAATTTTCCCGTAGGCGCTAATGTTAAGTTTTGTTGAACTGTTCAAAATTGAACAAAAAATAGTTCAAACCAAAAAGTGAAATATGGGAATGAGGTGTCCTCGCCAAGATCTTTCGAACAAAAAAAAGTTTGTTCGAATCGGACTATTCATTCAAAAGTTATTAGGGGGGGGGGGGGACAGACCGACAGACATTTTTTCCCATCTCAATACCCTACTTTCCAATTTTTAATTTTTCGATATTTATTTAATTATTTTATTTATTTTTGACTTTTTTTGTTTTTTGTGATATTTTTAAGACCTTCTTTCATGCTTTTTTCTTCTTTTTCTGACTTTTACTGGGAAAGTAGGCTAAAAACACAGTTATCATTTGTTAAACTAGATAACATATTCAAATCATGAACTATGTCCAACCTTTTTCAATGTTGTCATCTTGCCCCAACGTCAAAGTCATTTTGCCCCAGTACTGGGGCAAGATGACGATTTGTTAAGGTTGTGAAAAAATAAAAATATCCTTCATTATTTTTATCTTAAAAACTAAATGGTAACATATTTAATGCTACAAAGGACTACTGTAACAGTTCATGTAAAATTACTTTTACCATCCTTAAAATTAAATTAATAAACAACGAAAATTTTTAACATAGTCATCTTGCCCTGGTCTCCCCTACTGGGAGGCAAGAAGCCAAATGAGACAATGATTTTTTTTTCTTCCTGTTCTTCGTTTTAGTTCTATTTGTATTTTCCCAATTTGTCAAGTTCTCTGCCATTTGAAATAAATAAATAGTTCATTGTTTGATTTATTATTAATTGAATGTAATGTATGAAATGTTATTTTTACTTATAACCAGACTGTTCTAACGAATTTTAATTCAATAAGCAAAACAGACGTTTTTGAAGTTCACAAATCCTTAAGTTATAGTTATTTTTGACCCAAGTATTGGTAGTTTTTTTAGTTTAAGTCGTAAAATAAGGGAAGAATGGGATGGAAGTGACGTCATAAATGAGTGATCATATGACAACTTAGAGATATGTTGAAACTTTGAAGTCAAAAATGATGTGCCAAATTCAGTGACTAGCGTACATGAGCACATGCTGTCATGTTTTTGTTTTCTTTTACCTTGTTTTTGAAAAAATACAGTTGCTGCTACTCAACTGATCGTTGTATTGATAAATTTTCTAATATACCAAAAATATGTAAGGACCTTGAAAAAAAAGTACTCTACCCATAATAAAAGTTAACTGTAAATATACAGGTGATCCAAATGACCTATTGATTTACTTCCAGGGGCAAAGCCATGTGAATAGCGCTAGGGTATATTTTTAAAATTCGTAAATTTTTTAAATACTTGAAGTCAATTGTTTTGTTCATAGTCAAATCCTAAAAAGAAGTTCAAAAGGCTAAAAAAAGTTTATTTGTTCCCTTTTAACTAATCACACTATTGTATTTATTTTTTTGAAAACATAATGTGAAATATTTTATGTGTTCTTGCATTGACAAATTAATTTTTCTAGAGATTCTACCTTGGCCTGATGAAGAGGAATCAGAGCACAATATTGGCAGTTCTGTGGAAGGGAAAATTGAAATTGCTGGCATTACAGATTGGTTTTCACCTTGTGAATCATCCTTTGGAATTGCTACTACTTTATATGAATGTCATCCAGTAACCAAAGAAAATGCAGGTTATTTGTACTCTTAGCTTTTTGTTTCGCTAAAAACACTTATTTTCAATAAGGCAGTTCAATAGAATAACAATTAACACTACCTTAACTTTTGTTATAAAGATTTATTGCAAACTATGAAATAATTACATTGGGGTATGCACTTCCTACTTGAGATTTCTTTATCAAGGTATTTTAAAACATTATTTGTCTTATAGTTATTCTAAATAAATTTGATCCACAATTTCTATACTTTCAACAGCTTCACCCTCTTCATATTTAATAGTGTTAGTGCATATATTGGCATAAAACAAGGAGATCCCCCAAAGTATTTTAGATATCAGGTTTAAGAAATAATATATATAATATGGTGAAGTTTTGTGATAAGTAACATCATACTGTTTCTGAAATACATGTACACATTTAAAAGAATAAAATAAAATATTTTTGAAAAAAAAATGAAAGGAAACATTTGGCATTTACTTGGGGTTCGTCCGTGTTTTGACATCTTGAAGTCAAATTATGTTTTACGCCATCATGAATTGTGATAGGACCTTACTTGTTATGTTTCTTGTTTCTACAAATGGTTAAGTTTCTGTCATATTATGTTCATTTATCATAAAGATTGTATTTACTGTGTATACCGCTGTGGTATTTTAATTTCTTCTCAGTATTTAATGATGGAAATTAGTAATCTGGAACTTTTGTATTTAGATGAAGATTTGGTACTTAAGTTCATCTATGTTGGTGTTTCAATGTAAAATTTGCTTGAGTTAAACCTTGAATGAACTCAATGCAGTCAATTTGTAACCATGACGAAGGAAATTAGTCTCTCTAAATAAATATTAAAAACAACAAGCTAGGCTTATTCTTATCACCAAGTTAATTTGAAAAATCACAGGAATGTCAAAATCAGTCAAGTGAGGATAAAGAGTAATTCCTTATTGCTCAAAAGCCATTTAAGATGAATTATTTGGAATTGAATTATGGAAGTTAGCCTGCTCGTTAAAGTAGCAACTTTGAACCATGTGAGAAATGTGTTGTAGAATGAAGTATTTTCACAAAAGATTATCAATTTTGAACAAATAAATAAATGTTCTAAATGTTTGAAAAATTTCATGTTTACCTTATTGCACAAAGGACAGGAAGTGTTGTAGTCGCAATAAACTTTTCACTCAAAATTTGGTACTGCAATGAAATGTATGGTAACATAAAGCATTACACTGCAATGTAATGCCTGGTAACATAAAACGTCCTACTACTATGTAATACATGGTAACATAGAACATTATACTGCAATATAATGTGTGGTAACATAATGCATTATACTGCAATGTAATGCAGGGTAACATACTGCATTATACTGCCATGCAAATGCATTGCATGGTAACATAAAGCATTATGAAATGAAATGAAGGAGAGGGGGGCTCAGTAGAGCCAAGCACTGCTAGCAGAGGTCTATTGTACTAAACAGCAAACAGAAGTCCTAAAAAAGACCAGTAGGCGACGCGAAGACTAGCAGGCACTTAAAGGGAATATCATAGATCTCCCAAGGATCAAGCAAGTGGTGGCCAAGGTGTTCAAACCTGTTGGCAGAAAAGGCATCGCAATCACACAGAATATATGCAGCAGTTTCCTCATGAAAGTAACAGCCTCAACAAATTGGGTTATCAGTGACGCCCATTATAGTAAGATGCCGCTTCAAGGTCCAATGACCAGTAAGGAGGTCGATAGCCCTTCTGACGCTGTTACGGTTCAGATTTAAGAGCTCCTTTGCCCTAATACTAGGGCAACCTCTATTAAGTTCTTTCGCCTGCTGCTGTCCATCAAATTGCGCCAGTTATAGTACAGTTTTCTACCAAAAATATCAAAAACAGCAGTCCTAATAAGATTTTTTGAAATCCCAATTGCTGGCTCAGGGCCGACAAAAGGGATATCAGAGGCTTTCTGAGCAAGATAGTCGGCTTTTTCGTTTCCCTGCACCAAAGAGTGTCCAGGTTCCCAACAAAGGGTAACCTTGTTCAGTTTTGCAAGATTGCAGAGCAAATTATAGGAATCCCAAACAATGTGGGATGTCATAACAACCTTCTTAAGTGCATTTAAGGCAGCCTGACTATCAGAGCATATATGAACACAATGGTCTCTATAACCACGACTCAAGCAAATACCACAACACACCAGAATAGCATAAATTTCAGCCTGAAAAACAGAAGTAAACTTGCCCAAAGGACAAGAATACTCAAGACCATCACCGGGACGAAAAGCCCCAGCCCCAGTCCTTTCATTTATTTTAGAATCATCGGGTGTACCAGAGAGTTAGTACCATGAGTACCTTTACCATGAGACAAGGCAACATCCCTCCAGTCACTCCGAGAAGGAAAGATAACCTGATATGGCTTGTCAAAAGCATACTTGCCAAGCATGTAGTCACTTGGCAGGCCAAAAAGAGGATGACCACGTACATCCTCATCAAAATTTTTCCAGGAAAGGTAACAAGAGTAGGCTTTCCATTGTTTTGAGCATTTAAGCCTCTCCATACACAAAAAAGCTTCAGCTTCAATCCGCATATGGAGCAAACATAAACCTAAGAGTAGTTCTAGCGCAGGAGTAGGCGTTGTCCTAATACATCCAGTCATGGCTATGCAGAGGCAGACCACCCTCTGCAGCTTGTTGAGCTCATTTCTAGCTATGTCAAGTTTGGTTCTTGACCACCAGACAATAGAGCCATATGCAATGATAGGACAGATGACCATCTTGTAGATCCATGGATAACTCTTGGGCTGAGCCCCCAGGTTCTACCAATAGCTCTCTTGCAAGACCAAAGGACTTTACTAGCCTTTGTCAGACAGTAGGTGAAGTACTTCTTCCAGTTCATCTTGGAGTCAAAATAGATCCCAAGATACTTGACCTCGTCAGAGCAGCTGAGAGTTTGTCCGAAAAAAGTAATATTACTCTCCTGGATTGCTCTTTTACATGTAAAAGCAACCATAGTGGTTTTAAGAGGATTTACAGCAAGACCCTCAGAATGACACCATCTTTCCACCCACTTTAAACCTTGTGATAAGATTGAGGAGACAGTGTCCAAGAACTTGTCTCTGGCCTCACTGACGACATCATCAGCATAGCCACTGCAAAAAAGGCCAGAAAAAGTAATGCTTTCAAGCAGTGAATCAACAACAAGATACCAGAGGATAGGTTAAAGAACACCATCCTGTGGACATCCAGCATTTGCATGAACTGTTAAATCGACACCTCTAAGAGAGGCATTGACAAACCTATACTGTAACAGATTTTCAATCCAATTAACAATAGTTACATCAATACCCCCTTCTAACAAGGGCCCTTAAGATAGTAGTAACAGGGACTTTATCAAAGGCACCTTCAATATCTAGGAAGACAGCCAGAGCTAACTCCTTGTCTTTAAAAGATTTCTCCAAAATAAAGGAGAGACTATATAAGGCAGTTTCAGTAGACCTGCCAGGCTGATAAGCATGTTGAGAAGGGGAGAGAGGAGAGACTTTCAACACTGTCTCCCTAATATGTCTCTCAACTAACTTAGCCTCATAGTAGTTATCTTGTCCAACTTTTGGTATAAAGATAAGCTTGGTATGCCTCCAAGCAGTTGGAACATGCTCGAAAGCAATGCAAGCTCTAAAAATCCTACAAGTACAGAACCTCAATGCCCTTCTGAAAAAGGGCAGGAACAATGCCATCCATACCAGGAGTCTTGAAAGGCTTAAATGAGTTAATTGCCCAAAGAATCCTTTCATAAGTGACAATACTTCTGGCACAGTCCCATTTGCGTTTAGTATACCAGATAACATGTAATGTGGCAGAAGGGAGTGCGCCATCTATAATTTGAACCAGGGAAATGGACCTTTAGCATCTCTGCTAGGGTATCACCTCCTGATTGAGTGAAGCTACCGTCAGTATGCTTTAATGTACTTAGGTCGCAGTTCCTGTCTCTGGTCATGAATTTATTATTGTGGCCATAGCAGGAACATCCTGCAGAAAGCATTATACTGCAATGTAAAGCATGGTAACAGAAAGCATTATACTGCAATTTAATGCATGGTAACATAAAACATTATACTGCAATGTAATGCATTTTAATGAAAAAATTATTATACTGCTATGTAATGCATGGACATGATAACCTAAAGCGGTATTTGTTATCAAGCTTTTTTATTTGATAATCTTTACTGAATCATTACTGCATTAAGTTATTTTAAATCTTTAACACTATTTTGAGACATATTAATCAGCTAAATATTTTGTTTTCAGGCAATCCGATTGCAGATGCTTTTGGAATTGTCATGCGAGAAAATAGTGCTCTTTTAGTCCTAGCTGATGGTGTTAATTGGGGAGAAAAGTCATGCTTAGCTGCTCGTTGTGCGACTCATGGATGCATTAATTACTTAAATAAAGTCTTGTATCGAGAAGGTGCTGGAAATATTACCACACAAGTAAGCTTCATGATACTCAGTAGTAATTTTTCAGTTGAACAAGCAATTTCTATGCAATTTTAGTAGATTGTCTTGTTTGCTGCTTGAAACATTTGTTTAATGAAGGGAATGCAGTTTTTTCAGCTTTAAAGAAAAATGCAGTTTGCCGCTTCGTAAATGACATGTTAGTTTTGTTCTGAAGTTATCATTGCTGTATTGGAGTAGCAAATATAAAAAATTAACTTTTCAGCTAAAAAGTATTTAGCCTTGTGTTTGAAATAAGTAGTTGTAAGTTGCATTTGGCTGCTAAGCATGTTTACTTCATGTTGTTATTTTTGCTGACTAACTTTATATAGAAAAATTAATTTGACAGTATTGATGTTATACCCATTCGTAGTTTTCCCCATTGTTTATATAAAAATGCTGTGATAGTTTGCAACTACAAATATAAACATATTTTTCCTTTATCCAAAAGAAAATTTTGCATGATTATCATAACAGTTGGAAGTTGAAAGCTCTGCTTAAGATACATGAATTATTTTTATGTTATGCCTAAGTAGGACATTTTAGCATCTATAAAAATAGTCTATTGTGCCATGACGCCTATCTTTTATATACTGATTTAGCCATTTCTGTAACTTTTGGAAAATGAAGAGATAAAAAATAAACTATATTTAAATGCATTTTAAAGCCATGTATTTTGAATTGAAGTTTTAGGATATGTAATCTGCATTAAAAAAAAAGTTTATTAATTTCTTATTTACAGTTTTATTGGTATTTATGTTTTTTTCCTTTTGGTATGATGTTGTTTTTGAAGCAAAAATTTCTTTATTGTAAAATACCAGAAACACATATCTTTTAGTATTACATTCAATTTGAATTACTCATGCATTCTTGCAGTAGATTCATTAACTTTGCGTTAAGCATTTGTAATTTCATGTGCTTATTTTTTATTTCTGATTTAAGTAACTGAATACACATTTTGTATTAGTATATCGATAAATTTGATATTTTATATAGGACATATACATAAGTCTTCTGAGGTCATTCAGCGAAGCTCATAATCTTATTCTGCAAGAAAATGGGACCCTTACTACTTTATGTGCTGTTGTTGTTGCCCAATTAAAGAACTCTAATAAATTTGTTGCTTGTGCCTGCAATGTTGGAGACAGCCTTGCCTACATATATAGCCCCAAATATGGTGTCAGAGAAATTACACAAGGTACAGATTGTTATAAAAAGATGTAAACATTTTTGCTTGAACATTTGTAATTTCAAAAAAGTTTCTCATGATTGGAAAACTGAAGTAATGTGTTTATATAATTGTAGGATCTCACGACATCTATTCCATGCGGGACATGAGAGATGCCTTGGGGGCTTTGGGTCCTGTTGACGGCATTAATCCAGAGCTGAGCAATTTGACTGTTTCAATGTCTGAATTAGAACCTGATGACATTGTCTTTCTTGCGAGTGACGGCATATCAGATAACTTCGATCCAGTTGTGGGTAAGTTTGCAATTCCAAGAAAAGTTTCTAAAAAGGCTAAAACTCCAACCGATGGAAACGTGGACAACCCTTCTGCTCCGGAAGACATTAGGACTCCAACCAGTTTGCATGTTTTCGATTACAACCTGCCTGTGGTTGAAGCGCATCAGAGGCACGAACTGACTCTTCTTCGAATGGAGGACCTCATTGTCAATGGTGTCAATGAAGGGGATGGCCCTTGTAGAACTGCAAAGCAGATTTGTGAACAAATGATTGATTTTGCCGAGAAACTAACGATAGCTAAGAGACGGATTTTAGAAGATCCTGACTTGTACAAGAATGATGATTTAGAAGTTAATCAAGCTGGTCAGCGCCAGAGACGTCGTAAAGTGGGTGAAAAGTTAGCTATGGTTCCGGGTAAACTTGATCATGCTTCCATTGTTGCATATGCCGTAGGGCTCCGATTTCAAGAAAAAG
This sequence comes from Uloborus diversus, assembly GCF_026930045.1. Lineage (NCBI taxonomy): Eukaryota > Metazoa > Arthropoda > Arachnida > Araneae > Uloboridae > Uloborus > Uloborus diversus. The sequence continues at coordinate 46,014,528 of NC_072736.1, forward strand.
TCCCATTAATAGCAGAATGTGAATCTTATTCTGATTTAAAATGTTGAATATATATATAAGAGAATAATCCTAGTTACATTGAAATCTTGTTATTGAAAACATTTCATCTATTTAATTGATGATCCTCCATCAGTCCATAATATTTGTACTAGTGAAAAAAGAAAAAAGATTAGTATTACTTCTTTTTTTCTTTATCTTACATTTTTCAGGCTTCTTAACTTTCAGTATAATAAAGAATACAATTCCATGTGCATAACTCCATGTTGGAATACCAAAGATTTTTTCATATAACTGTTAACTGACAGATTAAAAAGGAAATCCGGGTTCAACCGCTTATCATTGCATTAGGCGATCTAGTTTATGTCTCACTAGGCACTCCTATCGATCAATACTTATTATCAGTTTTGCCCAACCTTTTTTTTGCTCAAGAGCGGCACCTCATATTAAAATTATTCTTAAAGCCTAGAGCAATTATAAAATTTAAAAATTTTCCAAATGACACGGAAAAACATGGGAAAGGAAAGAAAATTACAAACTATTAATTGTTGTTATCAATTACTTGATGCTTTTTTATTGATTACATCTGTTTCTTGAAATCAATTTCTGAGCATTTAGCTCCAAATTTGAAATTGTGATTGATCGTGGTTTTCGATTGGTAACATTGAACAAAACAACGGGCCATATGTGCCCCGACACCTTTAGGTTGGGCACCACTGCTCATTACAGTAATGCCTAGATTTCAATATCTGTATATTAATAGATTGATACTCTGATATTAAAATGTGTAATTATTACTATGATAAAATTTAAATTTGGTCATTGTTATTTGTTAATAGCAATAAAACCAAAACAACCAAGATGCAAAAAAATATCTTGGGGAGTCAAAAAAAAAAAAAAAAGGTTAATTTTTTTTTCTCTCTCTCTCTCTCTCTCTTTTTCACTGCCCAACTGTTTAAAATGCATTAAATTTATCTTTGTTTTAAAAATGCTATATTGTTTTGTATTGAACAAAATATTATTCACAGTAACAAGATTTCATTGCATTCCATCTTAGTTTAAAATTTCATAGCATGTTCAGACTTTTATAGCATTATTTTATAAATGATATTAAGTCATAATATTGTAATGTAGGCTCAAACATATATAACTAAATAGATAAAACTGATTATAACATATAATTTTCAATTTTTTTTTTTTTCAGTAATGTTGTTCATCATAAAGATTTTCTACTATTCTTTGTCAGTAGATTAAAATTTTCTTCACAAGTTTTTTTGTTATTATGTGCCATTTTATGTGTTGTTAGGACATGAACATTATAATCCATGTTCTTTTTTACAGCTTTTCATTTATTGTTAACCATTGCACATGAACGTTTGATACAAGTGCTATCAAGTACTAACTGATTTTTGTTTTCTGTCTGTGATTCTAGAAAGCTCTTCATAGTTGCCATGTTTAATACCGTTCAATGAGATAGTGTATATAGCTTCAAATGAACAAAATATCAAATTTGTAAATTTGTTAAAATATCTGTCCAAGAAAACCTTTTAAAACAAATTAGAATGGTTTTCAATTTACTAAAAACCACCGTGCAGGAGCTATATCTTGCTGTCATTTCTATATTTCTACTAATAATGATAATGCCTGATCCAATTTTAATACTGATCATTATGCATTTAGCTACTATTTTTCCCCATCTATCTTATTTGTAAAGTTGCTCAATTGTTTGCATATACCATTTTTAGACTTTTTTTTAAATTTTATCTTTATTTATATTTATTTTCCATAAAACAAAAATTTATACTCTGCGATATGTACTTACTTTATAGTTATTTTTTGGATGTATGTGTAAAAATGTATGGTAAAATTGAATATATGAAGTTATTTTTACATGAAAGTTGATGTTTGATTGCAAATATGTAAAGTACGGAAAACAAGAAAGATGGCTAATTTTCATTATTATTATTATTATTATTATTATTATTTTTGATGCACTACAGAACATGAATGATGAAATTAGAGATGAGAGTTTTAATATATTAGTGAACTTTCATTGAAATTGAAGATACTTTTCAAATTCATGTAATATTCACAGAAACCTTGTTTTAAAACCTATTTAATTTGTGAGCTAAAACACTAAAACAACAAAGTAAATTTTACTGTATGTAGTGTGTCATAAGAACTAGTCCTCTTTACCAGCTTCTATCTTTTCAAATTCCCATGATGGACATTGTTTTGTGGTTTTGCTCCAAAGTCAAATTGTTTTCTATTAAAGAATGTAGACTAAAACTGGACAGGTTCCTCATCTAAAACTTTCAGCTGCTCAGTCTTGGCCACAACAAGCAACCATACCAAATACTAATATCATTGCTAGAAACAAGCAGTTTTTAGCCAATAAAAATACATTAATTGCACATGATGTTTAACTGTTGAAACTTAATTTTTTTAAACAATGCATTGTACTATAATACTAATGGTCAGCTTAAAAAGTTCGCAATTTTAAAAGTGCCTTTAACAAAATTTCCTTACTGGCAATCAAAAGCTAGAATTCCAGGGCTTTAAATCAAATTTGGTGTGCAAATTTTTGTTTGTAAAGTAGGTAATCAAGAAATTTCAAGCCAAGAACTTTTTTGGTAAAAATAAGATTTATGTAATGAATTCATTATTTATCTTCTCTTCCTCAATTTAAGTTTACATTTCACTAGTTCGAATTTGATTACATTGAATAACTATTGCGATAACTTTTTCCTGTTCCTTGACAATCCTTAAATCGAGGTTATACTGTACTTATATATTATGACTGTTTTGACCAGAGATTGAAAAAAATTGTAAATTCTAAGAACCCAGAAAAAATATTTAAATGCTAGATAAATTTTTTTCACATTGTTAATTGGAAAATGTTTGTACAAGATGGTTTCTGGAAGTTATTTGCTTAGTCTCTAAGGTGACGTGGGGTTAACACAGGCTATTTCCAATCCTGTCCCTCTCCCCTGAAAAACTTCTAGCAACATTCATAATTAGATGGAAATTGTGTTTCAAATTTGTGTGTTATAGAATTGCTTTTCCCTATGCTCAATTACTATGAAGATTTAAACACTTAGTACCTTTTTAATGGTATATTAAAAGTTTTTAGTACTTGTGATTTTTTTTTTTTTTTTTTCCATTTTACAGCACTACCGTTTTTAAAAAAACTTCCGATAGGTGACTATTATTTGCCAAAGGAAGTGAATTCTTTGCAGTACATTGCACTAGAATGGTCATTTCTATGTATTTTTTCTTTTTTTTTTTCCAATTACATAGTTAGATTTAGTCATCGTTAGAAACGTATATCTAGTCTTGTTATAATTTTTTATAATTTCTTTTTTCTTCACCATCCATGTTTTTGTGTGGAAATTGTATAAGTCTTTCATTGTATTCTTTGAAAAAATACTTTTGATGTATTCTTTAAAAGTTCCTTGCTCTATCAAAATGATTTGTCTTTTTTCTTTAAATATTTAATTTTTGTGTGTGTTAATAAGTTTATTTTAGTTGTATGAATTGTTTCTTTATTAATTTGGCAAAAGTTTATTGCTTTGTAAACTATTTTGTGCATTGAGATTATTTTTATGTGTTTTTTTTTTTTTAATATTATTATTTACAAGGCATGTATTCAACTTTTTTTTAAGAATCTGAAGTGGTTTGCCTCTGTTCGAAATTAATATTTTGTTGAATTTTTCTATCACCCTAGTTGTTTTCTTGCTCTTTACACAAACTTTTTAACTTTTTTTTCTCATGTGTGAAAAGAAAGGATATAACTATATGATACAAAAAATATTGTTCTGTACAGAATTTTATTAGATTGAATTTCAAAATTACAAATGGAAAAAAATATAACGACTAGAAAATGACTTTTTAAGAATTGTCAGCTTAAGTTGTAAAATGTTGGCCAACATATGCAGTCAAACACTCAATGGACCAATTTGTGAAATCGCTATAACCGAGGATTCACTACATTTGATATTTCCAAAAAAAAAAGGCTGGATTCGCTAAATTACTTCTATGATGAATATCCTAATCACACAATATATTCAGAAGCAATTAGGACAATAAAGTGAAATATTAATACAACACTAACTATATAGACAAACTATAAAACATATTTTTTTTTTTTTTTTTTTTGTATTTCAAGATAACAGAATTATGATTCTTCCTGATAATGACTTCAGTAGACTTAAAAAGGAAAAATTCCTTTAAATTGAAGATTGGCTTGTGCAATTTTCTAATTTCTGAATAAATTGAACATTTTCCTCCACAAAAAAGCTTTTTGCTTACTTAGGTCTGCCATAGCTACTTCAAAGTTCCCAGGATTATCCACAATAAAACTTAAATTAGAGGAAATGGCCAAATAACCTGGCTGTTTGACCAAAACTTGTTGAAAAGTGAGGGAGCTTCCATTCTTTCTTTGGGAAAACAGCTGCTTTATCAAAAAATAATCTGGTTTGAGCTAGGATGTTTCAGGATAAAAAGATGTAAGCATTGTAGAAGAAGGTGTTTGCGACACCAATTAATAAGGAATATCAGTGGGACTAATGCTAAGAAAAACTTAACATTTTTGATTCACTAGAGCCAAATATCTAGTGTTTGTGGATCGTCACAAGCATTTGAAATAGCATGTATGACGTAGGGTTTCAGTTTAGATCGTTTAAAAGATTCATTTCTACTGGAGAATCATTAAGGCCCAGGTTCGCTACCGCAGGGTTTGTCTAGATATGTAGTTTTAATAATTTATCTTTTCAATTTCATTTTGCTGCATTCTTTTTATTTTGCTTTCATAGCAATCATTTTTATCACATTCTACTTTTGAATGCATTGAATTTACATGCTTGATCATAATTAATAACAGTTAATTTATGTAAATTGTGTAGTAAAGTAGTAACGATGTTAGACTTAAAGATGTTTTATTGAAATGCTTTTGTTTTAGTGGAGTTATGTTTTAGTTAATGAATCACATGTGAAATAAAATTAGAAATTACTAATCAAATTGTTAAAAAACAAATATATATATTTTCATACATTGCATGGGAATATAATTAAAAAAAAATTTTTTTTTTGAAAAAAAGCTAAAATTGATGTATATGATCATAGTTGGACTTGTTAATGAGTTGCATAGAATTATTTATGACAATCATTTAAGAGTTTAGAGACAAAATTTAGTCCCTTCATAGTGTTAAGCACTTGTTGGGCACTACATTAAAAACACACAAACACAAACAATCTAAAAACTTTAAAACTTTGTCCAATGAAATTAATGTTTATGAAGTTTGTTCTGTGAGAAAAAACTCTGCTGCATGAAATAATTCTATTTATATAGATTTTTTGTTCCCCCCATCCCTATTCACAAGTACAGTAAAATCCCTCTGATGCGGACACTTACGGGACAATTTTTTGTGCTTGCAATAGAGAGGTGTCCGCAGGACAGGGATTTAATAATGTTAATTGCATTGGAACTGGGGAATTAAAAATTGTTCGCATAAGAGGGGTGTTCGTTAGGAGGGGTTTTACTGTAATTGAACTTCATACTACAGTTGGCTGATTTTATGAGCTGTTTGAGACCACAAAGTCTGTTCACAAAATCCAGTGTTCATAAATTGGAGATTTGTAAAATCAAGTGATATGTGTAACTATAGTAATAAAATAGTTATGAATTGCAGTTTTTAAAAAAGTAATTCCTGGTTGCTCTTAATTTTAATAGAAAGTCTCTTTAGTGACTTGATTCAAAATGGAATTGTTCATTTCAAATTCTCTAATTTATGTGTGTGTGTGTGTTTTTTTTTCTTTAAAATTAGCAGGTGTATGTGTTTTATTTTAAATACTGAACAATCTGGTTTTCATTGTCATTCAAAATGTTATAATTGCTCTTTATATGCAAGACTGATTGTAAGCACAAATGAAGTTTAAATTACTATCCCCGGGCTTTATACTTGTACTGTTGTGTTTAGTGCAATCTTCAGATGAAAATGTATTTTTACATTGTATAAAATATATGGCAAAAAATATAGATATAAATATATATTGGCGTATTGTATATTATTATAAGAATTTACATTGAAAGATTAATTAATTTCAACAAAATTTACTATTTTTAAAATTGCTGATGTTGCTTTTCATTTGTGTTTGTTTGTCTTGAAGAAATGTTTTTGGAGAGAAGAAAATAACCTATAAATTTTTATATCTTGCATATGTTTCAAGAAGTTCAATTACATTTTATATCTAATTGAATGTGCAGGATCTTTTTTAGTAAAATCTTTTAAACCGGAGCATATATTGTAATTATAAATTCGTACATTTATAATAAATTTGGTTGCATACAACTGTATGATGGCAACAAACCTTTGAATGCAGAGTTTGGTTTGCATTTCGCTTATTGAATTTATTGAGGTATCACATATCCTTATCCTCATAAAAAACTTATGACAATCAAAAATTAGTACAAATCACATTTTAATTTAATGATTTAACTTTTTTTTTCTTATGTGATTTGTTTACACATGTTGTAGCTTAAAATTGTATTCTAAAAATGCATATTGCTTTCTAAATTGTGTCAAAAAAGGAACAAGTTAGAAAGAAATTGAATTTATTGAAATGTTACAAGGTCTGTAAATATCATTCTAAAGGATACAGTCCTAAATTTTTTAACTTCTTATTTTGTAGCATAGGTGTGACTTTGCATCAATGTTTACTATTTTTTTTGCTTTCTGTAACTAATTTAAGAACATTGTGTTAATATAAACTAGAAATGTTACAGTTAAAAGAATACCACCTACTTTATGCATCAGTTTAACTACTTCACTCAATTAATAGTATTAACTATTGAAAAGTCATTGTTTTCTTAATCGTTATTATTTCTTCAATAACTAGAATATTGTACCACCTTTTTTTGACAAGATACTGTTAGATTTTTTATCCTTTATATTTTTATTTTTGTAATTTTTAAACAAAAAAAAAGAGGTAAACATCATCAAGTTCTTTTGCATAATGATAACTACAGCAGTAATCACATTTAGATGACTTTCCTAATCTGACATCAAGTTTCAGAGAAAAAATAATAAATTCAGGCTCAAAATACAAGGTATTTTCTGTAATATTTTTGTCCTGATTTAAATTGAAATAAAATACAGTGAAAAGTGTTGAACACAAAACTGAGGAAACCAAAATTTTTTTCTGTGTTGAAAAATTTGCATTAAGTTGCACAATATGCAGTCCAGACCATCATGTCTTTTCGTGTTAACCGATTTTTCATGTTAAGCCACTTTGTGGAAAATATATTTCTTTGTTATTTGTAAGATTGACTATTTTCTTTAAAATCAAACAGTATGATGTTTTAAAAACTTGTTTTTTGATGCTAATTCATCAATTAATAAGGAGTGCTTATGTAATGTTATTAGTATTTGTAACAGTTTCAATCACAAATATCATTTTATTCATATTCATTGAAATGTTGAAGAAGTATTAATTCTAAAAAAAAAAAAATTTTGTAACATTTTTAAGTTTTTAATTTTATGCATTGAGGGTTCACTAAGGCCCATCATTTTGAATTCTTCCGGGGGGAGGAGGGGGCAAAAAGTGTACATTCAGCAAGGTTCTGGCCAGAGAAACTTTGGGTCATACGGACCCTTCACAAAATTCTGCCTAACCAAAACAGACTCTTTGCAAAATACCAGTTGACCAAATCAGACCTTTCACTAACTCATCTATGAATGGTGTTGTACACAAATTGGAAATTTAATGTTTACATTTAAAAATTTTACAAAATGATTTGATTCTTCCCAAAAATAGGACCCTGTGAAAAATCCTGGGCAGACTACTACTTTGCCAATTGTTTTTGGAAAACAACAAAACCACGCCCAAGGTATATGTAAAAATATTAATTTCTCAAAGTAGAGGAGTGTAATTGACCCCCCCCCCCCCCACATAAATGATGGACCTGAGTTCACTGTATAGTAGTTTCTTAAAAATAATTCCTTGCGTTAGAAGGAAATTTAGTGATCATAAATATTGATTAACTGATTTGAAACATTAACTTTTGCTGCAAATTCCATGCATAAATTTTTATTTGTATAGAGAGTTAACTAATTTTCAAAGTTTACTAAATGATTAACTGATCTGGAATATTATCCTTTGCTGTGGAATTCCATGCATAAATTTTAATTTTTATAGAGAGTTAACTAATTTTCAAAGTTTATTAATGTACAATATATGCATCTATTTGATAAATCGATCTGTCTCTTCTATTTCCAGTTTCTTGTTTCAAATACTGCAACTCTTACATCAAATATATCTTTGATAATGCAGTAAAACCTGTAAAGTTGACCACCCTTGTAAGTTGACTGCTTTTGTTAGGTACAGAATTAGTACTTTAACATAAATAGCAACCTCTATAAGTTACAACTTACAATAAGTAAGCAACTTACACAGATTTCACTGTATTTTAAATTCTCATAAAACAAATGTTTTTTCACATGGTGCAAATAACTCACTGAAGTTGGTTCAGCAATATTAACCAGAATATTATTTTTTTCTCTGCTCATTTGCAGAAAAAACAATCTTTAGAATTGAGTGATAATGTCATTTTGCAATAACTTGTGTAAGAAATGGTATTTTCTGATAAGACAACATTTTGGGAACACAAAATGAACTTATATCTTTCATTTCTTTTATCTGGGGGACTGTACTTAATGGTTTTTTGTTTTATAACAGTAGTGATCTTTTCGAATTTGGCATTGTGGCTTATGTAACAAAACTGGGGCAATGTTTTCTACTAAATTACAAAACGTCAATGTTATTCTTCCATATTTGCGATTTTATTCAGTCTATTGTAATAATGTTTTAAGATTGGTGAAAATGTTGTGGGAATTTTTCACACAATCTGTCAGCATTGAAAAACTTAAGTCATACCTTATGAACAGAGAATAATTTAGTAGAGGGCATTTGGGGTTCCCATAGTCCCTCAACCTAATTATATATTTAATATATAATACAACCCAAGTTATATATTTATATGAATTTTGTACAAATTTTAGTAAAATCGTATTGCGAATATCTTGTTTTTATATGTAATTTTCATCATGCTCATCAAAAACTATAAAGTAAACTTTATTATTGCTTAGTTAAATTTTAAATTTTTATTGTATATGATGTACTTCTATAAAACTTTGGCTTATTTACATTATGCTCTTGTCTGAAAAAAATTATATTTTGGAATTATTATTTAAACCGTACACATTAACTGAAACTTTCCGACTCTCAAAGGGGCCAGAAAATAGCGTACCTCAGGCCCTGAGATCTGTAAGTTGGTTTCTGTTTCTGAGGTAGTTCACAATATTTCTAATTTCGCTCAAACTGAGTTACAGTTACATTAGTATCTTTCATACCAATAATAATATTTTCAGTTGTCAGATATACCATTTCTTACAAAATGTAATTCTTAATGCATGTTACATTTTGCCTTATTTATATATCAAGTTTATACACATGTCTTCATATATGTATTCTTATAAAGATCCTTTGTAATAAAATCTAAATGTTACAATCTGTGTTTCAAGATACAAGTACTTGAGATATTTTATGTTTGTTTTATTACATTTTTGAATTCTGTGTTCTGGCAATACAATTTGCATATGTTATCCTTTGCATGAGCAATATTTCTTCCCATAAGAATTTGCTTTTAAACATGTGAAAGCTTTTTTTTTTTTTTTTACAATGTCATAGTGTTTGAGAAATACCTAATAATTTATACCACAATATTAAGAGTGTTGAAATCATATAAAATTTACGTTTGCTCAGATATACATTGCGTCTACTCAAGTCCCTTGCCACCCCCCTAACTTCAGAATGGCTGCGACTATACTCAGAAAAGTACCACCTGGTGCAATAAAACAGCCAAGCGATACTGAATAAAAAAAACTTACGGCTCCACCTGGTGGAAAAGCTACAAAGTTAGCATTCCTATCTTGAAAACGAGCAAGATGTGGGGAAAAAGTGATGTACTAAGTTGAAGTACATCATGGATTGGGCACAAAAGATATTGTGGACATAAATGTAAATACAGTCAAGTCTGATAACTCGAATGTTCCTTTATCTGGAAGTTTTCATTGGGTCCCAAAATTTGAGACTGTTGTGGAAACTTCCCATAACTCAAACTAACAATTACTTGAACGTTTTAGCCAGTAGAGATGAGACGGGCTCAGCCCGAGCCCGAAGTGGGCTCGGGCTCTAAAATGAAAATAGGTTTCAGACTAGGGCTCAAGCACAGATATTAATCATCAATCTCTATACTAATTCAAATCAAATAAACATTTTCGTACTGTGAGAAAATGAAAGGAACATTTAAAAACAGTTCAATCAATGGCAAATTTACCCCCTCCCCCGCAAAAAAAAAAAAAAAAAAATATATATATATATAAATAAATAAATAAAATAAATAAATTAATTAATTAACGCTTATTTATAGTGTTTTTTTGCATTACTATTGCAACATGTGATATAGTTATGCATTTGAAGTGGAGCATTTTAAGAAAATTTAGAAACTTCTGTTAATGAAGAACATTTGACGTAACATTTTTCATTAACAGAGAGATCATGTCAGATTGTAGAATGCTCGGCTTTTCATGCAAGAAAGTTTCCTTCGGGCTCGGGCGGGCTCGGATTTTGGTCCGAGACAATATCACTCGGGCTCGGTTACAAATTTTCGGGCTCAGGCGGGCCCAGGCTCTCAAAAATGAGCCTGAACTCATCACTATTTACTCGTCCCTTGGGACTTCGAGTTATCGATAGTTGACAGTAATAGAACAATTAAAATAAACATTTGTATTTTGTAACTTCGTACAATAACGGAAAAAATAACGAAATGAGACAGAAAAAACCTCCATTTCGGTCGCTATTTCCTTTTTTTCATATTGCTCTGTCGTGCTTTGCCTGAAAGTTTGTTGCATCTCCTGGTGTTCAAGTTTCGTGGCATCACAGTCACGAAAACACAAATGCACACTAAGAATTATATTCTTTACATTACACTAATGTCGTAACTCCGCAGTTTTCCACCAGGTGGCGCCGTTGGAGCTTGAAGCTTTCGCTCAGCAGCGCATGGCTATTTACAATTCCTAGATACCGCTTTTATGAATTTCGTAGCAGCTGTTCCGAAGATAAGATAGACTTTAGTGGACATACTGATATACTTGAATTATTTAGAATAAAAATAAGTTTCAAGATTGAAGTAGAAAAAATCATCTTAGTTACATCTTAAGTGCACTTAGAATAGTTTATAAAATAAAGGATTTTTTCTTCAGTTCTTGCGGATTTGATTAAAAGTCTTGAATAAGTCTTCAGAAATTTTAAAGAACAAAGTTCAATTGCATAAAAATATACAACTTGATTAAAAGTACTAAACTTTTAGTGCTCTTTTTAGCAAATAAAATTAGTAGTTTGTGGGACCAGTAGTCTGTTCTTTCATTAAGCCATCTACATACAAAGTATTTTTACTACTTGTGTTCAATTTGTCTTCTCTTAGTTATTGTGGTTTGTTCTTTGGAGTATGTCTGCTTTGAAAAAGAAATCTTCATCTTTAAGATGAAGTTTTTCCACTCACTTTGTGTTGCACTACACATTCCTGTTTAAATTATTAATCACAGCATTGCCAAATGTGCATGTCTCGACCAAGGAGTAATCGCTCCGATTTAGCTCATTATCGGAACCACCTTTACACTCGCCATTTTTAGAAAGCTGCATAGCATGTACATAGAGAACTATTTCAATAGAGATTGTTGTATTTAGTTTGCTGATACATTGCAGAAATAAATTATTTTATCTCTTCCTCATGTGTTGCAGTTATTTGCTTGTGATGTTCTTTAGTTCCACTCTAATGATTTAAAACCAAAATTAAATAAATTCATTAAATAATTTAAGAAATAAATACCATTATGTACGAAATAAAAATATAAGCAACAACATTTAAAAAGTCCTTTCCAAAAAAAAAGAAGATTTTACGCTTTCATCTATTTTCAGCCAAATTTCAACACAAACTCCTATCTTATTTTAAAAAAAAATAACTGATCATAACTCCGATGCAGTAAATTTAATTGATTTTCATTTAAGTCCGCAAAATGAAGTCTTATGGTTCATCCGTTCTTTTGTTATCGTTAAAAAGCAAATAATCGAAAAATTGCTTTTTTAAGAAACGAGACAAAATATTTTTCAAGACAGAATGAGAGCCCTACGCGAAGGAAAAAAGCAAAGAATAATATAAAAAGACAAATGCGTGTTGTGTTTATATACAGTGCTGATAAGAAAAAAATTGCATCACCCTCGCATTTTCGCAACAATGGGATTATGTGAGAAGTTTTGGTCGACCGATTAACGATGAATGTATGTGAAATTCTGCAAAACTTGTGAAATAAACATTTAACTGCAGGAATCCGATAATTGTTTACGTAGATCGGGGCTGTTTCCGGGCCAAGACAAATTGCTGACCCCATGCTCATTTTTCCATTTCTGAACCTGTGTGTGAGTTTGGAGAAAAAAAATTACTTAACCCCATGTCAATTTAAGTCTAATGGCAGGATAAAGGTTTTTAATTTGTTTCTTACCAGTTTTGCCCTATGGCAGGGAGCAGAATCATCTTGGAAAATGACGTTTGGAACTGAAGTAAAGTAAAGTGATCCCGGATAGTAGGAAGCAATTTCTCCTCCAAAATGCCAATAGTGCCTGAGCGTTTACTGTTCTTTGAACAAAGGGAAGCTCACCAACTCATCAGAAATACATTCCCAAATCCTCCGGGATACAGGATGCTTGACTGTGTGTTGAATGCAGTCGGGATGATATTCCTCTCCTTTGCGGCGCGGGTGATGCAATTGTTTTTTTACCACCACTGTAAGCTATCTGTGCTAGAAAAACACGCAGGTTATACTTTCTTAAGTCTTGGGTTATACTTCAACGAGATCAAATAAAATGTTTGGAAGCAGTATGGGGGGGAGGGGTAGTTCCCGGGGCCAAGAACGCCAGGGGGGTGGAGCAATCGAATCTTTTTTTTTTTTTTTTTTTTCATTTCTTTTTCATTATTTGTGGCTGTTATGTCTCAAGAAGTAGTACAAAGATTCCGACAAAATTTGGTCTACAGGTGTTATTTTAAAGAGCGAGTTGCTTATTTTTCCCTTCAATCACCCCAAAAGGATGGTGCACAGAATAGTTTTTCTCGTTTTATATGACTGCTATATCTCAAGAAGTAATGCAAGAATTCATACAAAAATTTGGTATGCAAGTGAAACGAAACAAAAACATGCATTATTTCCGTTCTAAGTTGATTTTCGTCATCGTTTGTGTGAGTCAATGTATAATGAAATAAACAAGGAAAAATAAACTAAATTTAAATATATCACTCAAGAGAGAGAAGATGAGGAAGGTATTAATACAGTCTAAATTAGACATGTATTCCTGTCGTTTTTGTAGCATTACTAACTACCGGGGATGTTGAATTAAAACTGAATTAACATTATTATACAATTTTGGTAGCAAAAATTTACTTATCAAAAGAACGAGTTTTTCTGAGAACAATTTATATCAAAATTGTTTTCTTTTTCAATCACCAAGCTGGAACTGGAACAACTTTTTAAAGTATTTTAAAAATAAGTCTAGGTCAAAATTGCACTGAATAATCTTCTTGATATCAGTTATTTCCTCTTTCATTATGAAAATTTTCGTTTTCTGTTTAATTTTGGTAAATGCTGTTCAGCTGACAAGCGCTACTTTGCGAGCATAAATGTATCCTCTTGAAAAGTGCAAACAAAATAGCGAGTCTGAAATCGTCCCTTGATGTTCTATTGAACATTTATATTTCATGAATGTTGAGAATTGAAAACATTTGTCATTCTGCAGAATCGTTTTTCCAAAATCTCAATGAAAGGCATCTGTTTTTGAAGTTACAGATTTTACAACAGAATTGACGGTGAACCTTTTGACGTAATTTCAGAATTTCACTTATAAGAGATGGGAGTTCACACGGCAATAATCTGTCATATAAACAACAAATGAACAACCGTGTGTCAAATAAATAACATTACAGGCAAAGAAACATCCTCTATAATCCTTATGGGACAAAATGCCGTCGTCGGTCCAAAATGTCATCTGGACAAATGTCTCCTATCTAAAATGTCATTTTAAAACTTTGGCATTCCAAAATATCGATGTGTAAAATGTAGCCATTATAAATGGTCCCCGTTTCACAATTACGATGAGGAATTTCTCTTATTTTAGTGGAAGACTTTAATCTTACTGTGATGGCTATTTTCAAAGACGGTTTTCATTCTTATGCGGGATTTTTAAAAAAAATTTTGACACTTTTCAAAGTGGAATTTTTTAATATCGTCATCTTTAGTCTAATACAGATTTTTTGTGACTTTTGTGTTAATATTCTAACGTGATTCTTCATCGACTATTGTATTTTTTAGGGCTACAGTGTCGGAGGGCAAATGACTTAGCTCTTGACCTGGGAATTGTAGAACCTTCGAGAATTCAGTAATTTCCCCGATTAAAGACATTGATGTCTTTGGGAACCTTTAGAGACAACTTAAGTAAGTTTAATGTAACAGTTTGGCACCAAACTGCTTTGTTAAGAAATCTCCAGAAGAATTTTTGAAAACATGGCCAAAGCTAACACAGAATTGCAGGACAGTGTCATGAATCTAACTCGCCTGTAGTTCTTGTTAAGCTACGAATTTCAAAGAATTATTTGCTGTCATAAGACAATCTGGACGGGCTGTAACCGAGCTGTAGCCGATACACTCATTAAACATGCTCAGTTAATCTTCATACTGGTAGCTATAAGTACTTTTCATAACTGTGAGTAGTCTGCGTTCAGTGGCGGATCCAGCCGATTGTTTTGGGAGGGGCCATCCGAAATTTTTGAACAAACTCCCCAGAGCCGAATTAAGCTCCTTGCCGCCCCTAGGCAAATTTGAAATCTGCCACCTCCTCCCCCCCTAAAAGAAGCAAAATATCCTTGGCTCAAGAAAACGTAAAAAAGTGTTCCCCAGATTCAAACTGTCAAACTTATGAAGAAATGATGGCGTTTCACTTCTGAGGCGTCCCGATGGAATGATCACAGTGATCTCCCGAAAAAAAAATTTTATTCGGCAAATTTTGCTGACGATTCGGCAAATACCATGATTGAAAAACATTTGACTTTCATAAGATATGCGTGAAAGTAATCATTATTAAATTACAAGAAAAAATTATCTCTGTGGAAAATGAAAGAATGCTAATATTTTACTTTCAAGAATAACAATTTAATTCAAAAAATGTGTATTATAATAGCAAATTTGCCGCCCTTGAAACGTTTGCCGCCCTAGGCAGCTGCCTACTCTGCCTATTGGGAAATTTTGCCCTGATAACTCCCCAGAAATTTTATTAAAATAAGTTTTAAAAACGCAATTTTCGGGGTATCGAGACATTAGGTGAGGGGGTAAATTTAGGAATCTCCCTCGAAAATGTTTCAAAATTTAAATTTCCGAGTAATTTTTGAAAATTAGGAAACTAAAAACGCATTTTGTCTATTGTTGATGATGTACGGAGAAAGGTCAGGTTTCGGGCGCTGGCTCCAAAATGCTTTTTGAAAATAAAGCTTAGAAACCAAAATATTCTGTCATTATACATTGAGAAGTTAGAAGAGGAGGGGTGCTCTTCTAGCTCCTCAGCTGTCCAGCCTAAAAATGCACCTTTAGGTAATGTTTGCTTACATTTAAGGAAGGGTGAAGGTGCTTAGAATCCTTTCCTTCCTGGAAATATTTTGCATTTGAGGCTCTAAAAATTCGATTTTTAACTATATTTATACATATTTTAGAAAGGGATGGAAGATTCGTGAGCTCCTTCAAAAAATCTCCCTTTAAAGTTATCATCACGATATAAACTTGGGAGGGAGGTGGTCATATCAAAACTCGTTTGTAATTGAAGTCCCAAAAAAATTCATTTAAGTTGCTTTTAAGCAAGTTAAGTGATAAGGGCTGAATGAGCTAGTTTCCGTTGACATTTTTTCCAAATAAAAGACTTAAAATGCAATTTTTTGCTACATTTCAAGGCATTTGTGAAAGGGCATGGGGAAAGGGGGTTCTCCTCCTAGTTTCTAAATTAAAGCCATAAAAACAAAAATTTAGGCTCTCTTTGGTCTTGTGAACAATAGGTATACTCTGAGAACCGCAGCATTTGGAGATCGTCCAAGTGTCTGTAGTTGGAATTAAGAAATGATGTAAAACATGGCGAAAAATTTTGGAAATAAAAGTTTTGTTTTGAGGATAGGGATATAATTTATCTCCCAATTAGGGCCTGTACTTCTTTTTCAGTAAAATACATGTGTTACATTTTGTTATCTTCTTATAATATTTTTTTTCCTTAAAAAAATCCTACAATCACAAGGTTTTGGGAGGGGCCATGGCCCCCCTCTAGATCCGCCCCTGTCTGCGTTTGTGCAACTTGTAGCAATTTAGGAAACCTTTTGACAAAGATACTTGATTTTCTTAGGAAGTGGATAAAAGCCTGTGAAATCCCGAAATGTTCCACAGAAATAATCAGTAACGTTTCGGTATTTTTTACAGCATATTCCGCTAACACTGGCAGAGTTGCGGACTTTGAGGAAAAATAACTGATTCCAACTTTTGGAACTTTAAACTTTTGACTCCCGACTTTTACACCAAACTCTGTCCCACTCCGTCTTCGAGTCCGTAGTCTTTTTCTATAAAGTTGTTTCTAGTTCCACTAGGCCTTTTAAAGGATTGTTGTCAGGATTCTGAATTTTCGAAAAAGAGTAAACTCATTGCTAAAACTTTGTTTAAGCTTTCAAACTGAAATGACACTAATCCCCCTTCAGGCTCCAGTATTTTCAATTCAGGTACATTATTATTGTTTTTCTTTATCACGTTTGTTGTTATTGACAACAAAGGGTACCCAATATTCGGCGTTTTTTGTGTCCAATTGAAAACTCCTTTAAAAGCCTTGCTTATATGCTGAAATCAATTACAGTCAAAGCTCCCAATCCAAGAAACCGTCAGGACTAAAGTTTTTGTTCGTTAACGGGGAGTGTCCGCTATTGGGGAGTCTGAATTTACGATGGCATTTTAATTTTGTATGTTAAACCTACACATACAGTGTAGAGTTTTAAATTAAATTAATGAGTATTGCTTATATAAGTGAACTTTACTAATAAGTAAATAATCCGCTGAATCCTTCGGGAAAATAAAATATAGGAAGGCATTTGTGTAAATTGTTTCCTCTAGCTGAACAAAACCAGTCAAGCACAATGGAATCAATGTCGTTGATTTTCAGCACCTTTTTTGTTTCAGATTGTATCAAAAAGTAGCGCAATCGGCTACTTTTCACTTAATCTGGCAATACTGTGCCGATTCCTCATCAGCGTCTATGGTGGGAAAGGAAGCGGAGCTAACGCTCGTCTTCCAAAATCGAGTAGGAAGGGGCGGGGGGGGGCGGTGGGAGGGGGGATGCCGTTAAGTTGCACGAGAGTATTTTTTTTTCTCCCATGAAAAGTGATAAAGCAAGATACTGTGTAAAAGGAGAAAGATTTTTTTTTTCTTTTGTTTTTGCTGGAATTTCGTGCATGAAATGAAAACAAAACTTTCATAAGCTTTGACTAAAAAATTCGACTTGAATGGCTCCTGTTTTCGGAGAAAAAGGGGTGTTAACCCTTTTATCGGTACTGGTTAGCCCCAGAACATCGTAAAGGAGTAGAAAAAATGCTTGCCACAAAAGCAGTGCTGAACAAAAGCTTACCAGAGACAGAAAAATAAAACGAAACTCGGCTGATTTACTGTCCGTTAACGGGAGTGTCCGCTAAAAACGAGGAGTGAAATACATTATACGCCCATCTCGAGGGTCTGGGGATTCAGAAACTGTCCGCTAACAAGGAGTGTCCGATATCTGGGAGTGTCCGTTAAGGGAGGTTTGACTGTACAAGCACTTTATTTGTTAACAAATACGAGTAGAAAATGGCAAGAGATACAAATTTTAATTCGATGTGATATTTTCGATCACCTGCCAACAATGAAATTACTACCGAACGTGACCTGTAATGAAAGTTCTACAGAAAAAAGAGGAATATTTGGCTAATTTACATTTTTTTTTAAATACCTTGCTCAACTACCCTCCTTCTCTTTTGGCTGATCTTATGGTGATTTTGGGGAATTATTTAAAATTTTTTCCATTGTTTACTTAATTACGCTAATTATGATTCGCGAATGACGAAAAAAGTAATTTTAAAACGGAAGTGGTTCCTATTTCCATTTAATTTCACTTCGATACCAATATTGGCGTCTGAATCTTTGCATTATGGCTTGAGATATAGCAATCATATTTAACAAGAAAGAGTATTCTGTTGCGCCATAATTTGTGGTAATTAAAGACAAAAAATCAGCACCTCACCCTTTAAAAAGTCCCTGAGGACCAAATTTTGTCTGAATTCATGCATTACTTTATGAGATATAACAGTCACAAATAATGAAAAAAGAAAGAAAGAAACAACGACACTGCCTCTATGCGATAATATTGGTGCCATAATTGAGCCAGCATATGTTTCCTTTGAGTGCTTGCTACCCATGAACTTTTTTTATGTTTGATTCCATTCAATATTTCTTGAGGTATGGTAGTCATTCATACCCAGAAAATGTTCAACTCCCTCTAAATGGAATTGGCGACGAAGACCAATCAGCCCTAAATTACAGACGGGTTACAAATTTCGTTCGAATTCATGCGACAGGTTATGAAGTAGAGTAGAAGCAAAAAAATCGGTCACGCATTCACCCACACACACATTTTCCTTAAAAAAAAAAAAATATTCAGCGCACGTCAGAAGTATTTATAATTGGTCTAAGTTCAAAAAATTTCACGATTCCAAAACTTTTTTTTGAAAAAAGTAAAAATGCATTTAATTTTTAAATCATACTTTCCATTACATCAGGAATTTTTCCAAAAAGCCAATTTCAAAACTAGTTTTTTAAAAAAGGCTATTTTATTTGATTCTTCTTCCTTTTTGTTTGGACCAGTCAAAATTGCTTATTGATATCAATTAGCCGCGTCGTTTGCTACAAATCTATTCGTTTTACGATTGGTAGGTAGTGAGTCAAGTGAAATAAGGTAATGTAAATAAGGAAACGTTTGTTTTTCTATATATCATTTATTTTATGGAATATGGTTAACATCTACGAATTAAGACATTAGTAGACAATGTTTGGAATTTTTCAAGGAACTCATTTTAAAGGCAATTAACGTTCTTTCGCAACTTTTATGCCAAAAGGCATCGTCGTACATTTAAATTTTTCGTCCCGATTGAATGAGCGAATTTTAGACCGGCAGCATTTTGGGTCGGCGACGCTTTTGGATTGGCGACACTTTTGGACCGGCGACACTTTTGGAACGACGACACTTTTGGACCGGCAATGCTTTAGACTGGCGACATTTTGGACCGGCGATATTTTGGCCCTGCGACATTTTAGACCTGTGACATTTTGGCCTGGCAACATTTTGGACCTCGACATTTTGGGCTGGCGACATTTTGCAGCGGTGACATTTTGGACAGGCAACATTTTGGACCGACGACATTTTGGGCTGGCGACATTTTGCACCGGTGACATTTTGGACAGGCGACATTTTGGCCACGACATTTTTTTCCACGCCATTTTGACCGCGACATTTTGGGCGTATGCCTTGTTATTTGGATGTGCATATGCATTTTATTGTGACTTAACCCTCGCAATGTTTCTTACAAGACAACGAAAAGGACAGCATGCAAATGAAACTTGAGGTGAAAAGGAAAAATTACAGCATACACATTTATTTCTTCCAGTACCAGTGGCGCCACCAGAAGAAATCCCCAGGAACCGTGTTTTTTCAAAAATGTTTTTATTATTGAAGAGAAGAAAGAAAAATCGTCTTAGGAAAACATAGTTATTTTAGAAAGAAAAATAATAATGTTGTGAAAAATCTTATTTTCTTTTAAAAAAAATCTTTGAATTAAAAGTGTTTAATAGTTGCTGCTCAAGTGCCCTTTTTTTCGTCCTATTTCTTTCCTTCCTTTCACTTATTTTTTAAAATGTTTTTTAGTTAGTCTGAAAGTAAGAGTTTTAAAAATACTACTACTCCGAATCTCCCCCCCCCCGAAGCATTATGGAGCATCTCAAATTTCTTTTTTTCTAATTTTCAATGTTGCAAAGTTTTTTGGGAAAGCCAGCAAATATCTAACAACATCACTTAAAATTGTGTTTTTGGAACTTCAATTTCGAATGATTGCCGGCCCTAACGTTACCACATACGGTCTTACAATAGCAATTTAAAGACTTCAATTTCAGAAAATATTCGGGCAAAGGCACCCTAAGCGTCTTCCCTCAATATCATCAAAAATAAATTAGATTTTTTAAACAACACTTCCGAAAAATTTAAGTGGTATAGCTACTGAACTCCTTTCTCTAAAATCATAAAGTATTGCTCAGGTTTTTAGGACTTTAATTTTGAAAAAATCTCCTGGGGAAAGCTCCAGAATTCTTTTCTTGTAACTATCTTCGAAGTTTGTCTACAATTGCGCTCTTGAGTTTCAATTTCTAAAAATTGGTGGAGGGAGAAGAAATGAGTTTCTATTAAGAAAAAAAAAGATTGCGTAAGAGCCTCTGACTCCTTTTCTTACACTAACGTCAATAAGTATGGCCTTTAATTGCGCTTTAAGGCTTCAATTTTGGGAAATTCCTGCAGAGCCTTTTGTACCTCCCCCCCCCCAACATAACCAAAGGCTGTCTAAATTGTGTTTTAAAACTACAAGATGAAAATTTTTTAATCCTATTTAATTAAAAATTTTATATCTTGTTTGTTAAAAATTTTAATCTTCCAACCCCCTAGCCCCTAACCAGATGACTTTTTTTTCTCAATGTGCCCCTCCCCCCCTCCTAAAATTATTTTCTTCTTGCGCCATTGTCCAGTACATTCATTTCTTCTGTTAGTTGTCAACCCTGATTTCAACATAAAATAGACGTTAATTAGTAATTACATTTTACATTCTTCAATTATTGCATTTTAAATTTTTTTCAAGAAATAAAAGAATAACTGAAATTTAATTTCATCGAAAGCAAATAATAAGTTTTTAACAAATACATTTTCATTTGAGACTAAAAAGGAAAATGAATAGAACACATTTATTCCTTTTACAGTATATTTATACCTTTTGCTACTAAAAGAAGCTAGAAAAGTGCCTGCACCTACCGATAAAAGCAAATAAAAGAACTTTTGGGGGAAAACTAGCCATTTTCTTTATCCTGCATGTCCAGGTGCGCGGAGGGACACAAAACTGCCGGACAGGGCCGAATCACAAACTCATAGAAAATCACTCACGCTAAATCCATCGTCTGAAGTAAAGGAAGCAAATAGTCTACAGGTTGGAAAAAGCATTCTAGTGGCGTTCCTAGGAACGGATTTCAGCTATTATGCCAGGAAAGTGTTCTTTTTATTGGTGCTTCGGTTCTTGGACTCTGATGTAGGAAAGCGTTTCTCGGGGATCATAAACTGGAGCTAAGAAAACGTAAGACTATGAATGAGATAGGAACTGTGGAAGGTGGTAAAGATTGGGAAAAAGTGGTTGTAAATTTACTAGATTACCAAAGTCTCATGAACTTTCTTGGAAATATTGGGTTATTAAAGGTATAGCTGGAAGATACAATAGATTGCTCGTCATGGCAAAATATTCCTGTAGAATGTTAGTAAATTAGATTCTATGTCGAAGAAAATATAGAAAGAGGGAGCGAGTGTCTGAACCTAATTATTTTCTGACAGAAGTTTCCAGAAAATGTTGTTACATACGACACATTTTTAAAATATAGTGTTGGTTAGGGGAAGTGGGTTATCCCCCTAAAACTGAAACATACACAGGGCTTTTATACTTTTTTACGCCGATTATGCTACATTTAATTACTTTGATTGGTTTGGCATATATTTGGGATTCATGAAACATTTTTCTGGGTCATGCAACTTATCTCAAGAAAAAAAAAAAGGGGGGGGGGGGTCTTAGGGAGTTCAAGCAACATTTTCAAAGGAGTTTTTCTGATTGGTCAAAGGATTTTTTATGTTCACTAAATTTTCGTGTATAGTTTAATATAAAGTGCGAACTGAAATCAGATTTTTATCCAAAGTAAAGTGGCTAAGAGGAGGAGTCCAACTTACACCACAAATTTTCTTTGTAAGGGATAAGTGGGTCCCCTTACAATAATGACGATTTCAAAATAAAATGAAACTGTAATGAAGAAATTTCTACTAAGGAAATACAAAATAATACTGAAGACCTGGAAGCAATGATAGTTCAGTTACAAAACTGCAAAAGCTGGTGACTATATGTTTGAATTTCGTGACTATATGTTTCCCATTACCCCCGGAAAATAGGAAAGCACTAACTAATTTCAGTGGCACTAAACGGAAAACCGTGCGTTAGTAAATACTAATGGTGTCACCTGTGACCTAAGGCCTTAGTGACCAAGTAGTCTGAGAGATGACTTGATACGATTGAGCAGGCCCGTCATTTAGTGGGTCAGATGGCAGCAATTACTCACCCCCTGGTTTTGAGAAAATAATTTATTTACATATGAGCAACCTTGATTTTTGTTGTTTTTCGACATAATTTGCCGCTTTATCTCCCCTCCCCAGGAAATTCAAAATAATGTAGATTAACTTGAGACAGTGGGTTCGACGCCCACCCTTACTCGTGCAGAAAAAAAAAAAAAGTGGATAGAATTTAAAAAATGAAAATTTAAATACATAGTTCTTAGTCGTTTTACCGTGTCATTAATTTACAACTACTTTTTAAAAAAAATAAATAAAAAAAAAGCCAAAAAAAAAAAAAAAAAATTGCTTTTCAACTTCAATTAGCTTACGAAAGTAAACGTTAATTCATCTCAATCAATTAGTTTAGGATAAAATCAAAATATTTGAATACATTGACAAACCCCAGAGGCATAAATTTTTGCAGAAAACGCCAAATGTGGGTAGAATTTCAAAATAGATTTATGCGAATCAAAATACAGGAGAACTAAATGCACGATTAGAAAAAGTTCATGTAATTACTAAACCCTATCATTAGAAGAAACTTAAAATATCATTAGTGGAAGAGAATTCTGGACTGTATTTAATGCAATGAAAAAGTTCCTAAATGTGCTTTTAATGATAGCTCTGGGTATGCAAATGAACGTTTGTTTTCATCAAGAATTTTCGCCAGGTTTCCAAAAGAATACCTTCAAATACCTGAAACACGGCGAACTTTTTTTAGAAAAAGAAGAAACATCATTAAATCTGTCAATCATGTAAAGAAATCTGAATTATTTTTTGCAAAGTTTATGTATCGCTGCTTTAGCTCATTGCTGAGATGTCTTGAAAATTGCTGTTTTGAGATAAACGTGTTTAAAGATTTGTTTTCCCGTTCTGAAATACAGAAAATGTGGCAAGGTAAATACAATTATAGAGGGAGTAAACTGGAAATCAACATGTATATTTCAGTACTGAAATAGAAAAGCATGAAATCTGTATATGGGTCATTGTGCACGAAAATTATACAAATTATGTCCCACACTTTGTTTATCATTTTTTGTAATTTCACCTACTAATCATATTTTTAAATTGATATTCCTTTCATTTGAGCAAAATAAAGATGTCAGATTAAGCACTAATTTTGTTCGTCACTCAAAACATAACGTTAAATTTTAAATCTCTCTTTAATATTTATTTCTTAATTTTCGCTGAATACTTGTCCAAGACTTATGAAAAGTTTCTTCAGCAATGTTAGCTATTTCCTATTAGATAGCTGATTTTCTTTGTTAAATATAAATTTTAATCGCTATGGTTTTTGTTTTGTTTCACTTTTAACTTGTCGTAAACATTTTTTTTAATGAATAACTCATATACAGGTCGCAATAATAAATATTTGACTGGCATGTAAAACACTTATGATGACACTTTTTTCTCGAGGATCAAGTCTCCTTGTAGAAAACAGACTTGTCCCTTTTTCCAAACTTTGGTGTTTCTATAAAATATTTCATTGTAACAAATTAATTTTAAAAAAACGACACAGCATTTTGATGGGAAAAAGATTGTTCTAAATATGTATCGTGCGATGGTTTAGTTCCATTGATTCAAGCAGAAGTTATAAGCTACTACAAAAAAGGGATCAACTGTGCCCCAGTAAATATTGGGGTAATTTTCAAACCGATTGACAGTTTGTGTGCTAACTTTTTCCATTCAATTTAGTGTTGATGTAATCATTTTTTGGGCATTGCATAAGCATGTAGTGAGGCATTGTTTTACATTAAATTCATTGCATTCAGTGCCTTTTTTCATGGTTGTAAATTTATAAGTCTTTTCTATTACTTTAGTTAGCTAGTAATGGAAATTTCCTTGTCCTGACTACAAAGTTCAAATTAACTTTATCTTTTTTGTTTTCTTTCAAACAGCTTTTTTATTTTTTGGGCATTAAAGAAAAAAATAATATTTGTTAGTTAAACACAGCTGAAATATTTTTACTGATCTGCTCATCTAACATTTTAAAGCTTTAATGCAGTTTGTGTCCTTAAGTGCAACTTGTGAGTGTTACCCCAGGGAATGAAATATTTTTATGTACAAAACATTTTTTTTTATCGTAGTTAGCAACAGTGTTAAGAAAGCCATATTTGCTTCTTCTTAGAATGTGTAAGCCTAAAAATTGAAGGAATTAGTCCTTGTCTATTGTATATTGAAATGTTGTAATATTTTTTTAAGTATAGAAATATATAATTAGGCAGCAATGTATTTTTTGTTGAGGAAACGAGACCTAATTAAAATTTCAAAAACATCGATAGAATTTATTCCAGCGAAGAATTCTTTTATAAATCTCATGAGTGTTACTTAGAACAGGTAACATTCATGAGAAGGGAGCAACACTCATGATAAAAGAAACTCAAATAATGAGTAGATCCATAGTTATGGATATTATATTACTTTTAACTCATACCTTTATAAAAGAGATTAATTTTTTCACGCACACACACACACACACACACACACACACACACACACATACACACACACACACACACACACACACACACATATATATATATATATATATATATATATATATATATATATATATATATATATATATATATATATATATATATATATATATATATATATATATATATATATACAGTTTGCTCTCTTTCTAACGACGCTTAATTTAATGACTTTCTCTATTTCAGGACGCTTTCTACTTAAGGACGATTTTTTGTGGTCCCTTGAAAGTCGTTAAACAGAGAGTCAACTGTATATATATATATATAAGAAACACTATCATATACTTGTATTTGTAACCTGGACAATTCAACCAAAATGAACTTCACTACTCAGTTCAATAGGCGCCATAGGCAACTCTATGATACTGGTAGACGACAAATTTAATATTACATTCATACTTAAGTTTCCCACTTAAGTATAAATGTAATATACGTAAAGTCTTCAAATATGAAAAAAAAAATAAAAAAGCTCATTTGTAATTACAGTTTTTACAGCAAGAAGATCGATCAAATAAAGAAACGGACTATATCTGCAATGAATCGTCTTTGAAAACTATATTGATAGGGATCATGGGCATATTATTACAGGGGATTTGAGAATAATTCAAGATGAATCATTAAAAAACTTGATAGAAAAGGGTTCGAAATATCGACCGCAGAGTCACATAAATAAAAGAACGATCAAAAAAGTATTTTGCAAATAATTGGATGTTTTCATATTAAAATTTGCTTATAAATAGAATTGGCCCACTGAAGGCTTTATAGAGGGGAAGAAAAATATTTTGGATGAATTCAGTTATTGTTATAATCTTCAGGAGATTCAGAATAGCAACATAATTGATAAAAAACTTAAAAAAAGTATAGAGGATCTAAGAAAAAGTTTTATTATAACTACGGTTGATAAAGCGGCAAACAATTTTGCCATCATGTGCAATTTTTTTTTTATAAACTTATGATACAGAAGGAATATTCAAATCTTGACACATAAAAAAAAGTCATAGAAGCTGAGTCCAGTTTAAAGAAAAACCAGCCTTCGACAAAATTCTAAACACACGGTATCTCATTTTCAATGTTCCTTTTCTTTTTAGTTAAGTTTCATTAAAGTCCAATAAAGTTCAGATTCGTTTCTAGTGGAACAAACTCCTACAATAATCAAGCAGGTTACATGTTTTTCGAAAAACTTAAAAATATCTTAGCCAAAATTGCAGAAGAAAAAAGTTTTATAATTCTGAATAACCAGAAAGTTCTGGATTTCATAAACAGTGGTATATACGATATTCATAGTATTAATACTTTTGACTTTGAAAATCTTCTCCCTAACATTATCCTCAATCTTATAATCGATGTTTCAAATAGGATTTTTGACAAATATGTAAAATACATCAATCTAGAAAAGCACTCTTGGATTAACCTTGTTAAGTTTTGTATTTTTGAGAATTACTTATACAAGGATTCAAATTTCTACACACAGATCAATGGAATACCAATGGGCACATTTTTTTCTCGTGCATTTGCCAATCTATTTTTGCATTATTATGAATCTATTTTTTTCACAAACAATAGTATAGAAGCATTTAGATATATTGATGACATCATCATTTTTAACAATAATGATTTTCACAATTTACATAAAGAAATTTACCCAAATGAACTACTGCTGAAACAAACAAATAAGGATGAGTCAGTTAATTTCCTTGACCTCAATATTCAACTAAATAATAAAGATCCAAGTATAGCTTTGTATGATAAACGTCAGGATTTTGATTTTAAAGCGAAGTTTAAAATCAAAATCCTGAGCTTTAATTCATTTTCACAGTTGTATCAGTAAAAAAGTGTTCGAAAACATAATTTTTCACTAATTACTAGATATAAAAAAATCTGCTATAATAAAACAAATCTGAAAACAGCGATTCAAATTTTAACTGCGACACTAACTGAGAACCAATATCCGGAGCTTCTTACGAAACATTTCATTTGCGAAACATTTCATTGCTCATTCATTTCAATTTATTTATATGATTAGTTTTTTTCCAGTCTTTTGAAAGAAAAAAGTTTTAAATAATTTTTAATTTTTTCTTAAAAATGTCAATTTTAAAAATTTTATTTTTTTTTAACAGTTTATTAGTTTTATTAAGCACTACGTTCCCTGAAAAGGAGAGCTTCCACTTTTTCGTTTAACAGATTTTAGAGGCATTGGAAAAAATGAGGGTTTTTAAGGAACTCTTTACGTAATGGCAGACCTGAAAATTCAAAAAAAAAAAAGAAACGCAACAAGTGGCCAGAGAAAACTTTTAATTAAGTTATAAAACGAAATTTTCCTTTTGAGTCTCCACTTTATTCAGTAGTTTTATTATTTATGAAAACAAGAACGCGGTCTCCAGCCGATTCGCTGCAGTTCCCCACGCAACCTTTCAGCGTAGCGCCAAAAGAATCGTTAAGTGCAATGCCATCTTGTTCTCTATTAATTTAGTATCCTGAATAAATGGCGACTCAAAATGAAAGTTTGCTATATGACTGAATTAAAAGTGTTTTCTGGCCACTTGCTGTGGGGGAAAAAAATGAATTTTCAGGTCTGCCATTACGTAAAAGTAAAGAGTTCCTTAAAAACCCTTATTTTTTCAAATGCCTCTAAAATCTGTTAAACGAAAAAGTGGAAGCTCTCCTTTTCAGGGAAGGTAGTGCTGAGTAGTGCTGTACTAATAAACTAAAAAAAATGAAAATTTTTGAAATTGACATACTTGAAAAATTTTAAAACATTATTTTAATTTTTTTTTTCAAAAGACTGTGGAAAAAACTAAAGCACACGTTTCAAAATGTTGCGTATGGTTTAAACAAGAAAAAATATCCTTTTAAATAAAACAAAATGCAACAAAATATGTTCTACCGTTCTTGAGCTAATGTACTTGAAATATTTTGACGAAAATCCCAAGTGAGAAATCATGACAAGACCGCCATCTTTGGCGGCCTGAATCTCGGCCCAGGAATTTTTTTGGGAAGAAAAAGAAAAAAAAACCGTATTTCTTAATTTTTTATGATTTTACCATATGAGACAGTAAGAAGCAAAGGGATGCAAGTGAACTATTTTAAGTTTCGAGTAAAACGCGTTTAAAAATCAGATCCTAGGTAGGCTTTCATTGAAATTTTTTTCTAAATCATGCTGTTCAGCAGCACCTACTAGGGCTAATAGTACAATCTCTTGCCCCAAGACAGAGGAGAGGATTACCTACCAGTTGTACTGGTTATCTCCAAATTTTTAATTTTGCCACTTACATTCCTTTGCTTCTCACTACCTCATATGTTAAATTCAAAAAATTCCGAGACCATCATGTTACGCCTCTTGTTGAATTGACATGGATTTTACCATATGTACATAAATTCACATTTATTACAAACTAAAGAGTGAACACTGACACAAAGCTAATGTTTGCAAAAAATGAAATTTGTGTGCGTTGTTTAGGAGAAATTTTAATTCCAAAGATATGGTATTCAAATAAATACATATTTTAGATGAATTAAAGTCAAAATTGTACAATAAATTATTTCACGGGTCCATCTCTCATGAGTGTTACCATCTCTCATGAGTGATAATATAGCTAAACTTCAGCATTTGTATTAATAAAACTATTTATGATAATGGTAATGGAAACATTTAATGTTTAACTTAATATATTTTTATCTAAAACTTTATTTAGGAAACAAGGTAATACTTATGAGAAAAACAGTAATACAAATACCTTTAATTTCTTTAATAAATAAATATTTATACAATTTTGACTTATTACTTAGTATTTATAAGATAGTTAGATTATTTATTTTTCTAAAAGAAATTACATAATGTTTCATAAAGGTAACACTCGTGAGAAAAAAGGTGACTTGCCAAGAAGTTTTTTGGGAATTTCTGAAATCTAAGCAAATTAACTCACAAATAATCACCTGGCTTAGAAAGCCATAAACTGTAAGGAACTTGAACCTAGAAAAGTTTTAATGTTTATAACAGCAAAAATTTTCAAATTGTGTCGAACCTGATGTTTGTCAATGCATTTAAAAACCACCCATTCGCTTAATTCATTGTTATTATTTTAACATCGTTAAGTAATTAAAACAAATGTTTTAAAACTAATATTTTAAAAAGCCTCAGTATCATTTTCTCACCCTCAATGTTTCGGCTGAAACTGTAGTTAAAAATATTGTTCCAAATTTTGCTTGAGACCCAACTTTTGCAAATGTGATCATAAACATGGCCGCCATTCTCAAGCCTAGTTACGACTGAGAATTTCTAACACAACTTGTCACATCAGCAAAATTCATTCAAGTCTTTTAAACAAACCTCCTTGTCCTTAATTACATGAAGGAGAAACAAATCACACAGAAAAATGGCATTTTGCTGTAAACTGGAGAAAACTTGCCCAATTAGGGCTCGAAAAATCTGAAAAGTTAGGCTAAACCATCACTTGGAAAGACGTAGATAAAACGATCAACTTCCCCGATTTCGATGAACGAAACTATAAATAATCGTTAACGGAGGAAGTAACAGAATTTTCTCCAACAGACAGCCGATAATTCATAGATTTGAAGTCTTTTCGTCGGCTATCGCGACATCACAGCTCTAGCCCTCAAATCGTTAAAGTAAAACCTTCCCCATTTTTATCGAAAACGGGGTTGTTCACATATTGTGCGTTTTTCGGGAAGTTTTGCTAATTCCAAAATGGATAAATTCCTTTGGAAACAAAGAAGCAGTAGCAGACAACGTAGATAAAGTCCAAATTAGCGAATTATTGCAGACACGTATTTCGAGGCTTCTAGAAACTCCTTTTTTAATCGAAAGAAGTATGAGCGTTGGATGTTTCCTACGAAAAAGTATGAAGTCAAAAGCGTTTTTAGAAAAAAAGAAATGCGAAGTCATCAAAAGGTATTGTACGGGATATTTTGAACACGCGTTTACATTTAAAAACGAAAAACCGAAAAATTCGGCAATTTTTTCGAAATAAGGGGACTTGGTGCCCCATAAAAAATGTTGCATATCCAATTTAGTGAGAAAAATCCTTTTTTTTTTTGTTACTATCGCTAAAGAAATAAAGTATTAAAAAAAGAAGGAAATTTCGACAATATTCCAAAATTAAAGATCCCATAGCCTTATGAATTTTTTTTTTCGTTACAAAATTTGGGACATTCAGCTTGAGTGAGAAAAGTTTCGAATTGGTATTACTGCTAAGTAATTCAGATATTTTGAACACAAGTTTAAGTTAAAAGAGAGAGGGAAAAAAAATGAAAGTTCGTTTATCTTTGAAAATTAGGCGGCTAGGCACCCCATGATATATTTTTTCTAATGAGACCAAAATTTTAAACACTCAATTACGAATAGGAAAGGTTAATTTTGACATTATTCCTTCGGAATTTAGATATTTTGACCGCATATTTACGTTAAAAAAAAAAAAAATCTAAAGAAATCAGTAAAATTCAAAAATTCCGATCTATATCCGATATATATATATATATATATATATATATATATATATATATATATATATATATATATATATATATATATATATATATATATATATATATATATATATATATATATATATGATATGAATTATCACTAAGGAATTAATGAAATTTAATTTTTTTTTCAGCACACCCTAATTGCTAGTCATTACGTTGCAACGAAAGTTTTGAGGGAAACACCTCATAGTTTTGATTTTTCCACACTTCTTTTTCTTTTTATCAACCAAAATTGCTTTTAATATAATTCTGTATGACAGTCATATTTATTATCTACCATCATACAACTCTCCAAAATACCATGGAGCGTACCGAAATGCATTTTTTGCGCTCTTTTGAAACAAACAAACAAAAAAAAAAAAAAAAAGGAATACAGGACATTAGTTTTACATACGTCCCTTCAATTTTAAGTCTGCAGCTCAAGCTTTCAGAGAAAATGAAAATTTCTACGAACTAGTATTTACTGCAATGGCGAAATAGTTTAGAATTAGTAAAATATGGGCATATCCGAACGCAAGCACGTTCGGAATGATAAGATATTAAATTTTAAAATCTTAAGCTACATAAATACATGCACAGTTTGCAAAGTTTTATATCTTGCCAATGCTATCAAGGAATTTTCTTCGTGTATGGTGTCTAAAAAGACATCCAATTACCCAGCTCACTAAAGACAGCACTTGCATGGAAAATACAGTAAGTGCTGTAAGCGCCTCAATTTAACCTAGCTGCTATCCTTCACGCACAGCAGCTTTTTTGCTATCATATCCACAAACCTCAAGTTCAAGCAGACTGTTCCATATACAATCTACCGACAGCAGGGTCATCCCACCCAGTGACTGCAGTTTCGTCATTGTTATGGACTCATAAGTCTCATTGAAGTTGAGTGTGCCAACAAAAACTTGTAGATAAAGTAAATTCATCTCAGCGAGAGTCCGCAGACATGATGCGGTTCAACTCGTAAATTGAAGCTAAGGCTTGGGTACTAATCAGTATGTTACAACTCCTAAGCCAAGGCTAAGGCGAAACTACATGCAATATACCCACAGCACGGTTTTTTTTCATCCAGAGACTGCAGTTTCATCCTTGTTATGAACTCATCAGTCTGGAATAGGGAATAACCGAGCTGCAGGCAGATGTCATCTCATTGAAGCTGAAAGTGCCCCCAAACTGGTGGATAAATGAACTTTATTTTCCATTCCCGAAGTATGAGACAAGGACGAAGCTGCAGTCTCTGCATGGGATAACCTTGCTGTCGGTATATTGCGCGCACACCTTAGCGCAGTTTTAGGGATGGTAATTTACTGCTTAAGACTGTTCCACCTTTCAGTGAATCTCTTTCAAACTGAAATTATTCACTTTGAACACTTCCGCTACCACTCAATGCCACCCAATTTGAATGTTTGAATGTGTTTACAGTTATGTGCTGTTGCTAAATTCAAAACATTTTAAATTATAAGACAGTAAATAAATCATATTAAAATAAATTTTATTGCAAATTGAGTACCTTACAAAAGATTGAGTACAAATTAGACAGAGGCCAAACTCCGATAAAAATCTAAATTTGTCTTTTAAAGTGATTCGCAGCAATTTCATATTTTTGAACTTTGTTGGGTCAGTTTGAACGCAAAGCAAATATGTGTCCTTCATAAGGAACTAAAGCAAAATTATTGTGTCGTAGAGGGACAGAGTGCATCAGTTGTTGGTAAAGTGGCTCTCTGTGGATATGAAACGACCAAAAAGAGAAAAAAAAAAAAGAAAAAAAAAAAAGAAAAGAGTAATTCTTAAAACGTTCAAAGATAGATTTTTTTTTTTTAGCATACGTGATTACAAAAGAGTGCCTTCCATCTTTTGTCGTTTACATTGCAGAAAGTACTCTGGACCTCTTTTAAACCTTCGTTTTTTGTCGCTCATTTCAAAAAACTCGTTTATGCATCATACATCGACAAAAGTACTCTGAAGTATGACTCTCGTAGATAGACGTCTAACTTTGAAGCAGTTTATTTTTGGCTATCGAGAAATTCCTTCATTGCTACAAGGCCAGCAACTGTTAGTAAAACAAAAACCAGCTTTTCCCATTCCTATTTTAATTAATGAATAAACCCCTTTCCCATTAAAGTTTAATTTTCACCTTCTGCCATTTAATCTTAGAAAACATAAGATACACAAATCTCTTCCTTTTCCCAGCTGCACAATCAAACACTATTGGGACACAAATTCTCATACTTGATCTCATTGCTAAAAGAAATCTCATACTGAATCAGTTATAATCCCAACAAATTGTCTCTTGTTCATTAAATGCTTATCTTGAAGAACACATAAAAAGTTCTCTCAAAAATCATTGCCTCAACAAGAAATTTATTTATCATTGGCTCCATTAAATCATCATCCTCCAATTACTTAATACAGTAACGAATAAAGCCGTTCCTTAGTGCTACAATTCTAATCCATAAATAAAATAAATGGACTTCACCATAGTTGATCAAAGAAAAAAAAAAAAAATCCAACCACTCTATTTTTCATCCATTCCCACCATATCATAAAATGGTTGTCCATTTGGAATCCAAGTTGACAGGGTGTCTCAGGCGAACGGAAATCCCATTTAATCAATTAGATTACCTGCCAGTGAAGCGGATACCTCTACCATACCCTTTCTTCGGCCATCATAGTCCGGATTTTTAGAGTTTCGGAAGGACGCTGGGGACGTGGTTTATGGGTGGCCTGTTCTCTTGCCAGGGATTTTAACCCAAGCAGGTGCAGTATATTTTTGGAATAGTAGTTGGGTGGGGATTTGATTGTTGAGAAGATTTACCTGTAGTCTGTTTCCTTTTCAGGTTAATAAATTGCGTTTGGCTGGGTTTAGTTGAGAGGAATAGAAGATTTTCAGATTTATTTATTTCCACGAATCGTTTTTGTTATGTAGGGATATCAATATTTGTGTTATTACTCTTAGAGTTATGTTGGGAAATTGAAAGAAGTTCGGATTTATTTTTTGAAATATGTTGTTTTATTTATAAATTAGTTTTTTTTTTTTCGTTTGTTTCTTTCCACACCTACAATTTTGTAACACATTGCTTTTATAACACAAATACTTTTTTCTTGTATTTGTTGTCATATGTACATTAAATTTTTGCCTGTATTCATGCATGACAAAAAAAGGTCACTGTTAAGATAAGTGCGACAAATAAGGCCAATCTAAGGTTAAGGGCATACTATCTCGTTCATTTATGATTCAACTGGTTCCAATTTCAGTACATTCATCAAATATGACGCATAAAAATGAGAAAAAATCTCTCCATGTGAAAATAAGTTTAAATTATATTTGGCAGCTGGATTTCAAAATGGACGTCATAGTCTGGATTTTTAGAGTTTCGGAAGGACGCTGGGTACGTGGTTTAGGGGGGCCTACTCTTTTCCGAGGAGCTGCACATATGTGCAGCATATGTAGCACTGGATCATGTCCTCCACGCGAACCGACGTTGTTTATTAAGGACACTGGAATGGTACCTAATAAGACCATGATGTTAACATGACCATATTGGGCTACAGTCTATTTTTTTAGACTTATCAAATCATAGGAAAAAATGACGGTACAAGGAGACATTTTTAATTTTGAATTGATATTCTAAACAAATAAGGTTTTCCAGAACTATTTACACTTCTTTTTTATACAGGATGGGGCGAGGGAACTTGCTTTTTTGAATTTGGCGCTAAAAAAGTGTCTATTATCACTGAGTGGTGGGGAGAAGCTAAACGGAAAGATCTGAATGGGAAGTATTGTTACATCATGCTTTCTATTGCCATCATGTTTTGTCGAGACAGCATCGCGCTTTTTCTGTTGATGCTTATTTTTCTAACAGCCGTTCGATCGGAATGGGGACTTAAGCTATCCTGCACGCTCACATGATTTAGCTGCTTGTGACTATTTATTGTGGGATAATATGAAGTCGCGAGTTTATACCAATCGTCCACGAACCCTGGAGTACCTAAAGAACCGCATCCGAGCAGAAACTACCGATCGACATGTTCCAAAGAGTTGACCAAAACTTCCGAGTTCGACTGAATCAGTGTATTGAAAATGGAGGGCAACACTTACAAGATATTGTATTCAAAACAGTGTAAAGCATAATCTCTCATTATGTGTGACAGGAAACAGATAATAATAAAAAAATTTAAGGTATGCATTTTTCTTTTTTTTCATTTTCCAACAAGAAGTTTCGTCTAGAACCGAACGAGCCTACTTTCCCGTATACCCATACTACTTTCTAGTACCTGACGAATTTTCTCAAAAATAGCTAAAATCGCAAATTGTTTCAAACATATTTCTTAAATATTTTAAGCTGATTTCTAGGAATAGAATATTTTTCACTCATCTAAAAAATTAGATGCGTAAAAAAAAGGCAGCACCTTTTAAACAAAGCAGCTAATACACTTTTTTCCATTCAAAATTTTTTTTTAACAGCTTTCAAAACGAAAGAATAATAATAATTACAATTAATATCATAATCATATCAAAAAAAAAAGAAAAAGAAAGAAAGAATTTTCATTGTCCAAAAAAAAAAAAAAAAAAAAAAAAAAAAATCGTCTGCTCATATCTTTATGTAGAAACCAAAGAGTTCTATAATAGGGTAGAGGAGCGACTCGTATACTGCTTCCATTGGCCGCCATGACCAAGCACGAAGACCGGTTTGAGAGAGATTAGAGTGGCAAGAACAGTAGTTTCGTTATGAAACGTATTGAAATTCAAGAGGCGATAAATGTTTTTTACTGCGTCAAATTGCTGATATTTTTCCTCAAATTCAATTTCAAATGGAAATAACGATGGAATCTGCTGGGAATTTTTGTCAAATAATTTGAGGTTAAACTGTGTCAGTTTTAATGAATGATATATAAAAACATAATGCACTGACAGAATACAGTGATTTTCAACAGATAAATCGGAAATTTTTTAACCAGTACTCAAGAACCTCTACCTGAAAATCTACGCATTCTGCATTGACTGAAACAATTTAAATCCATAGCCTAAATATGTGCACTTAATTTTTCTTTCGTAGAGTTAAAAAATAAAATTTATCGAAAAAACAATATGTATCAAAATAATTGCTAGCACGAAACCAGCCTTATTATTTTAAAAGAGAGAAAGAACGATTCACGGCAGTAAAAATTTCAAATTTTTTCCAGGAAAAAAATACGTATCCAAAGCAACCAATCAGGTGTCAGATAGCTTAGAATATCAATAAAGAACGCTTTTGTAGTGAATTTATTCAGAAAAAAAATTGGAAGCTTATTTATTTTTTTTTAATGACGCGCTGTTCATTCACTGGGTGGAGTTCACTCACAGGTCGGTCTACCCTAAATATAGAATTTTTGAAATTTAAATTTATTTAAATATAGTATTTGATATTAACAAGTTAAAATGCCCTAGTTAGATCCTAGAAATTAGGTAATTCTTTTCCTAAATATGGTTAAAAATTCAGAAATCAGTGAAAAATAATTACACATCAGAGCTTGATAAAATCTTGCTACAATATCAAGTCCCACATCCATATGGGTGTATTTCCCAGACATTTTTTAACAATCAAAACAAATAACATCTTTCTTTTTCCTAAGAAAAAAAAGGAAATAATATGGAATTACATAATCTGAGAAAGAATAAAAATAGCGTCGAACATTAAATTACCCCCCCCCCTTTTTTTTTTTTTTTTTTGAAAAATAACACCTGAAATAAAATGCACGAAGAAAAAAAAGGAAACCATATGCTTCTTGTATTTTAAATATTTTAATAAAACTCATCAAGGAATGAAAAGAAGACTGTTTTTTAGAATTCTTATCTTATAAAACGCATGCATATTTTTTCCACTTTTTTGACTTACTGTAAGTTGAGGAGGATTGTATGTTAATTTTTTAGTGAATAAGTAAATAGTTTAACTAGGGTGGTTAAAAAATACATGTAAAAAAATCGTTTCTCCTAGATAACAGGACACCCCTCAATATTTTTAGACTTGTGGATAGTAATATACCGAAATAATTTTGACTTCTTATTTCAACTGAAAGAGGGTGCTCAACTCCCTCCCCCAAACATCGTAAATATGGGGAGAGGCGTTAAAAATTACATTGAACTGAAAAAACAATGCTACATATTATAATATACAAAAGTAATATGCATATACATTGCAAAAAAAATTATTTACAAAAACTCAGCTGGGGAAATTAAATGTCTCCAAATTTGTGACATTTTCCATGCTATGACTAATGTTAAATTGAGCACCCTCTTAAAATTTGAGTAAGAAACTGAAACTTTTACAGCATAATACTATTTGTAAGTCTAAAAAAATTAAATTAAATTAAAAAATAAATAAATAAATAAAAAATAGGGTGTGTCCTGGACTCTAGCTAAAAAAAGTTTTTTTTTTTTTTTTTTTTTTTGAACCACTCTCAAAGCTTAACTCTTAATAGGTACATATCCAATTTAATTTAATATTTTTAATTTCATTTAAAGGTAATCTCGTTTCATATATATATATATATATATATATATATATATATATATATATATATATATATATATATATATATATATATACCTTGCAAGTTCTTTCTCTTTTAATGTTAATTGCTACTATAATTTTTTTATATTTTTCTTCGGTTTCAATTAAATTTATTTAATAACAATATGATTTTCTTTTTGTTTCTTTTAGTAAGATTACTTATAATTAATATTGTTTGCTCATTGTTTTTCTAATAAAAATACTCTGAACTTCATGTCCATCAAACTCAGCCTTTTGAACTTTTAAAAATTTTATCTTTAAAAATCATGATTTTTGTGAATCAATGAATTTTTTAAATCCACTGATTTAAATCACTCAACCCTGCTTCATAAGAAAAAATAAATAAAACTTTTATGCATCATTTTTTATTTACAATGTCACATTTATTTTTAACAAAACAAAGTCTATAAGATGATCCTCTAATTAATAACATGAAATAAATTTATTTGCACTGTTTATTACTTCTGCATGTTGTATCCAACAAGAATTCTGCGTTGCCTTTGAGTAAACTTCAGACAGATTTACTAAATCACATCACCAATAAAAAGTTAATTGTACATATTTCACAAGTCATCTGTCATCATACAGTTCGATAATAGTTTGAAATATATTTTTATCAAATGGAAAATATTTCATTTTTGTAAACACTAACACAAGCATGATTAAAGTTTTTTTTTTTAATTACTCATCTAAAAATTTTTAAGCTTTGATTGAATGCGGCTGCTCTGTTTGTGCAACCATATGATGAACAAGATTTCACCATTTTAAAAACATAAACAAAGGCGAAAAGCAGAATTAAAATCTTTTAGTCGACTCGAACTCAATACAATGTTCTGTATTCTGCCACTCTAATTTTTCCCCTTACTGAAACATGGAACTGTTGCCAGATTCAGTCTCTACCCTATTATAGAACTCTTTGGTAGAATCATAAATGACTTCGAGTTTATCCGCCGAAAACTGAATACCTAAATTAAAACTTTAGCGTGAAAATAAAAACAAGCCATATCAACAATAATTATTTCACAGGTAAAACCATAGCTGAGGAGTCGGAGTCAATCTCATTTTGAGATAAAGAAGTCGGAGTCGAATATCCAAGAATCGGAGTCAGTTATTTGTCCTCCGTGTATACATTTTTGCCAAAGCTACGAAATCAGAGTCGAAGTCGGAGAGTCGAAGTCCGATTAATTGTCGGGCACATGAGTCGGAGTCGGAGTTAGGTGCCCCTAAATTCTAGGAGTTGGAGTCTGGAGTTTGGCGTCAAGAGCTATTTTCAACAAAATTTGTTTCAAGTAAATCCGCCTTCAAGTACGGAAACTACATTGACTTTCAGTTTCCCAGTAGGCGCTAATGTTAAGGGTTTTGAACTGTTCAAAATTGAACGGAAAATTGTTCAAATCAAAAAGATATTTTTTATACAAGTTTTTCATCAAAAGCTTTTTCCTACAAAGTTTGTTTGAAGCAAATTCGCCTCACAGTTCGGAATTGCTTTGAATTTCCCCGTAGGCGCTAATGTTAAGTTTTTTTGAACTGTTCAAAATTGAACAAAAAATAATTCAAATCAAAAAATGAAATATGGGAATTAAGTGTCCTCGCCGAGATCTTTCGAACAAAAAAAAAAAGTTCGAATCGGACTATTCACCCAAAAGTTATTGGGGGGGGGGGGGCAGACAGACAGACAGGCAGACCGACAGACATTTTTTCCACATCTCAATACCCTACTTTCCTATTTTAAATTCTTCGATATTTCTTTAATTATTTTATTTATTTTTGACTTTTTTGCTTTTCGCGATATTTTTAAGATGCATTAAGCCTTCTTTCATGCTTTTTTCTTCTTTTTCTGACTTTTATTGGGAAAGTAGGCTAAATAGGAAGTTCCCACGCCCTACCCTGTAATAGTAAAACTCAATGTACCACGAAGAAACAAAATTTACTGTAATAAAAAACAAGACCGTCTTTTTGTAATAACTGTTGCTACGCTTTTACCTGTTGATAACAAACTGCTTGTTGATAACGTTTACCATAAGTTGGCCTTTCTGATGACGATAAAATCACGATCTAGCAAATTTTTGCCATCTTCAATAGAAAAACGGGGAATTGGCCTTATTTATCTACAGTGCCATATTTGGCTTACCCACCTTATTTGTTTTTGTACCTTGACTATATTTAACGTTTTCGATTTATGGAATTATTAGTATTAAATTAAGTAATTTTTCTTATGAATGCGTTAGGGAAGAAGGGAGCTAGTGTGGACAAGGGGTTATTGTGGACATCTGGAATGATTCTGTTATTTGTTTTTTCAAAATTTCTCTGTTAATTTATGCATAATGACAACACCAACATGCACTTCCATGAGTAGTTTCATGACAACACACTTGATACTTCAGTAGCAAATTACAAAGGAAGGTTTTCATAGTGGAAAAGTAAATTTTGGATATTCTTTTAATTACTTGATTACACTTTTTATTTTATTATTTCAAGTAAAAGGAGATAACGTATCATAAATAAATGTACTAAATATATATTTTGATATTCAGTTTTGTTGTGCATAGTTTTAATTAATAATTAAAAGGCTTAAAAGAAAACATTGCCCCATGGGGTTAGAGTGGACACACGGTGATGGGGCTACTGTGGACACACGGTAATGAGGCTTCAGTGGAGTCATGGCCACACTAATCCCCTGCAGCTTTGAGTGAGGAAAAAATAAGAAGTTAAATATAATATATTTTATGTTATTTGCCTGATTAGATTAATTTTGACACGTATGCATTAAACTACAAAGGATTTTATGTCCCGTTTTTTTTCATATTTTAGGTTTTTTTACAAAATAAGATAGATTCTTGTAAAATGATGAGTTCCTTTACAAATGATTTTAATTATTGTTCATCATATTACATTTTGGGATTTTATTCTTTACATTTGCTTCATAAAATTATTTATTGAAAATGATAAAATGATGACATTTACAAAGGATTCTATGTGTATTTGCACATTTTTAAGCCTTTTTTTTTACTAAATGAACATGATTATTGAAAGGTGATAAATTACTTTACCAAGGAATTCTCTCTGTCATTTTCACACATTTTTTATCATTGTTTTTTATAATTCAAATTACCAATGACATAAGATTTAATGACTTTGTGTTGGTTAAGTTTATGGAAAAGAAAAAGTATTTTGCACTATGTGTGTGTGTGTTGGACGAGTTGAGATCGTATACAAATCAGCTGATTTCATTATGTATTTCTTCTGGGAAAAAGGTGAACAAAATAGTTCTTTGAAGCACAGAAAATTATTATTTTTCCACAATAGAAAATATATGTCCCAAACATCGTGAAATGAAATTGTAGGGAAACTACCATCGCCAGACGTTGCTAGTAGCACATTGTAAAATAATTCCGAAACGTTACTGATTATTTCCGTGGAACGTTGCGGGATTTCACGGGTTTTCCCCTATTTCCCGGAAAATCAAAAATCTTTGGGAAAACGTTTTCTGAATTGTTACAAGTTGCACGAATGTAGACTCCTCAATGGTGTGAAAAATATTTTTA
Source organism: Uloborus diversus (assembly GCF_026930045.1). NCBI lineage: Eukaryota > Metazoa > Arthropoda > Arachnida > Araneae > Uloboridae > Uloborus > Uloborus diversus. The sequence continues at coordinate 46,055,220 of NC_072736.1, forward strand.
GCTACCATTTTAAAGATAAACTGAGTGTATTTATTAAGTTTATCGTCTAAAGCTCGATTACGGCCCGTCCAGGTTGACTAAGCTCACAATGAGAGCTCATCTCTGAATGGGAAATTTCCATATTCTTCGGAAGGATTAAATGATAATTTCACGAAGGTTACTGATTTTTGCAAGTGATGTTATTGACAGAAATTGGGCACATGAGCTACCCATTAGTTTCTAGGAACGTTTCGGAATTGCTTTTATGGTGCATGTTCTACTCTGCATCTCACATTACATTCAATGTTGATATCTTAAATAATAGTGTAAAGTAGAAAGAAATGTCTTCTTCATTAAAATAGCCCTTTTTCATCTAAATAAAAGTGAATAGCTTTCAAACATTTTAATTTGTCTTTTAAATAGTTTCTTTATTTTTAGACAATTCATAGCTACGAATCAGTATCTTAAACTTTTATTATTAATTAAAATATGCTTTGTTAAGGTTAACAGTGGCTAAGGAATTTGCTATTTGAGTTATATATAAAACTTATTTATTTATATTTTTAAATCCACTGTTTACATTGATTAATTAGTATTCTAACTTGTCACACTAGCCCCATGACATGGGACTAGTGTGGACAAAAACTACCTTTTTAAAAAAATTTTTAAATTAAATAACTGTTCTACCAAATGTTTTAATATATCAATTAAAATAAGTGCAAAAGTGCAAATTAATGTAAAAAAAATCAAGTGCATGAAAAAGGAATGAATTTTGTATACTTTTTTTTTCTTCCAAAAATGCAAAATTTGTCCACACTAGCCCCCTTCTCCCCTGCACTTATAACATTTTGCCGTGAATATTTACAAACATTTATGCAACTTAATATACGTCATTAAACAATGACGTATATTTAAGTTGTGTTATATCTGTATTTTTACTTAATGTTTTATTGCATTATCAGCAACATTTAACGGAAAAAAAATCTAAAAAATCTCATATGCATTTCATTTTTTGTGATTTACTTCAACTCCACGCTTTATGTGAAGTAAATATCTATTTCTTCACATGAATTGAATAGTTTAAAGCAAATCTGAGAACTATTTTATTTTCGTGTAACTGTACATAAAACTGTTTATGCTTTCCGTTCATAGTTTCATAAGTTACCTTTTTGTATTTCTCGTACATTAATTCTATTTTACATCATCCATCTACAACAAAGCGCACATTTAAATGAATTTTCCGCACATCTTTTGCATAATCCATGAGTTTATTATGCATGAATTATTCAGCCTTTAATTTATTATGTAAAGTTTAAAAAAATATACTTCTTTTCGTATATTTCTTTAAGATTTGTATTCAACGTAACTTTTTTTCGTCGTGCATGCATTATTTTCTAGGATATTCTTTTCAGCTTTGTAAAAATAGTCACTTTTGGCATGGATTTAACCATTTGCATTATATTCTTAGAGTTTTCAATCGATAAGAAAAGGTGATGCAAATTATATAATTTGCTTTTTTACTAATAATAAAGCTCAAAGTCTCTCTGACTGGATGTCTGTAGGATGTCTGGATCTCTGTGACGCGCACAAATTTAGTTTGTAGCATGGGGGTGTGCACCTCGAAGCGATTTTTCGAAAATTCGATTTTGTTCTTCTTCTATTTCGAATTAGAATATTTTCCGGAGCAAAACTATCAAGATGGACGAGTAAGTTACGAAATTATAATGACGTGGAATGGGAGAGCGAATGAACATAGCCAATTGGCGAGAAATTCGTCATCCATTATTTGTAAATATACAGGTGAACCGAATGACCTTTTAATTTTCAACTACGGGCAAAGCCGTGCGGGTACCACTAGTTTACATTATGGGATTTGATTTTTGGTTTATTACTAGTTTCGCCAACATTTTAAATCCCCCCCTTAAATATTTCAAAAAAGTATGATTTAAACTAAAAAACAGGGGGAGGGGTGGAGGGGAGGGGGTTTGTGTCGGCGAAACTGGAGAGACACCAGATTTTTTATGATTACATTCTTGAAATTTTAGCCTAAAAATAAACAATAGTCAAGAAAAACAAAACAAAACAAAATAAAGTAAAACAAATAATTAAAATGAAGTAATTGAATACATAAAATGCACAAATAAAACAAATTAAAAAAAATAAATAAATAAAATAAAGTAAGCTCAAGCATATTTCAGCTTATACTTTTTTTTCGCATTTTTAAAAAAATTATAAGTTGATGAAAAATCAATGAGTGTTTGATTTTATTTGATAGAACATTTGTGCATTTTATACGCTTTTATTTTCAACTTGATTAAAACACATTAAAAGCAAGTGAATACTCTTTTGACTAGTGCTTGGTCAAATCTTTTAACTCTCTCATCATCTAGAAACTAATAATTTTGGTGGGAATAAAAATAACTACAAAAATTTCATCGTAACTTTATATTCAAATAAAATTACAATTCAAGGGATTTATCAAAGATTTAGCTTTAACAATATGTGATAAAACTTTGTTTTAAACTATCTCTAGAGACCAGTAAAATAGCACCAGTATTAACAAGAAAACTCATTCATTTTCTTTCTTCAGTTGACAAAAATCTCTAAAGGAGAGAGAAAGTAAAACAAGAAAAAGAATTCAATCAATTAGATTGTTATTGACCGAGCGCATGCACTTGACTTTTTCCTTCTTTATTGCTAAATATCTTTGAGATCTTTAACGCTTTCCAGAGGACAAGAAGCTAAAGGAAAATTGATTGCGTTCGACTAGTTATTACTAGATGAAGACTTTCGCGTCTAAATTAATAGCACGCATCAATAAAGTTTTCGCAACTGTTTATTGAATATTTTGCAAAGCAGCAATAAATAATTTGGAGATGTTGCCATTCGCGATTATATAAGTAAAATGGCAGTCGAACTGTAAAATGTAATTGTTCAAAATTGAGCGGATAATTCGCAACTACAGCGCTCGAATACGCTACCTTGCGGTGATTTACAAAACTGCTGAAAAAACTAAAACAATGCCACATTGCGTGTGGCAAACATTCCACGCGTGTCTGTTGACGTAAACACAGCCAGTTTGTTCTGAGTATTTATTAACGCAATCGATGTGTCTTAGATTGCTTTCAGCTACAGAAATTGTTTCGTCCATTAGTAGTATTCTCGAGCTTCTCAAAATAATGTTAGTTTTCCTTATTTCCTTCTAAAAAGGGAGTTGATTGTCGTAAATAGCGAAAGGGTAAACAGAAGAAAACTCTGGATTAACAAACTTGGATAACGTTATACCAGGTAAAAAATTTTATTGTTTTGTGTGAATTTGTTAGAAAATGTTTTTTTTTTTTTTTAAATCTTAAATTAATTTAACTAACCATATTTTATAGCAGCATTTAGTTGGAATAGACAGTATGCAAAATATTTTCTTGAATATATTATCGTAGAACGAAATGAAAAATGTTTAACCGAGAAAGAATTTATTTTATTGCTTTTATTCTCAGCTGAAAGGTTTCGCCAAATTTGTTTAGGGTTGTAGTTTTAGTATTGTGCGTGCTAAGTAAGTACCCTTGGCGAGATTCCGCCCATGTTAGTTAAATCATTTTTATTTTTTATCACGAGTGGAATAAAATGGCAGAAAGATTACAGAATTCGATAAGTAAAAAGAAATAATGGTAGATCAATTGAAAAGAAAACTACCACCATATATCCGTGAGAATTTTGTTGATGATTTGGATAGCATGACATAATTAAATCATAACTCAGAAATTAGATACATTCAAAACAGAAAAATTTTAAATTAACCGATTCGGCAATTTGAGAAAAATAACTCAGCTACAAATGCATAACAATTAGCGCTAGCCAAGCAAGGCAAAGAAGTATCATCGTCTTTTGACAATAATTCGTAATGTCATATAATTAGATTTTCTAGCATTAATTGTTATTCTTGTCAGGTCCCAATTATTATTTAGTTTTATCAAGAATTGATAAATATCGAATTCAACATCGTGGAAATGGCTGCTTAGAACTACGAACTGCGTATTTTGCAATAATTTCTAACGTTTAGTAATGGCTTTTGAATTCTCATTTCTTTCTACGTGGGCCAGAATATTAACAAGACTTTGAAAATTAATTTAAAAAGAATAAAGCAAAAAAATCATGCATACGAACAACATTTACTAGACTTATTAGCATTTTCTTCGTTACCACGTGCGTTTGTTTTACCTTTTTCATTCGCCATTAGAAAGTGACTACATTGCCCCCTATAGTTCGATGGAGTTGCGAATAGTTGAAATCAAAAAGATATTTTCTATACATGTTCTTCATCAAAAGCTTTTTCCTATAAACTCTGTTTGAAGCAAATTCGCCTCTAAGTTAGGGATTTATATTTGCCTGGAATTTCCCCGAAGGGACTAATGTTAAGTTTTTTTGAACTGTTCAAAATTGAACGAAAAAGTGTTCAAATCAAAAAATGAAATAAGGGATTGAGGTGTCTTCGCCGAGATCTTAAAAAAAAGAAGTTTGAATCGGACTTTTCTCTCAAAAGTTATGAGGGCAGTCCGACTGACATTTTCTCCCGTCTCAATACCTTACTTTCCAATTTTTAATTTTTCGATATTTATTTAATTATCTTATTTATCTTTGACTTTTTTTTATAGCTATTCGCGATATTTTTAAGATGCATTAAGCCTTCTTTAATGCTTTTTTCTTCTTTCTCTGACTTTTACCGGGAAAGTAGGCTAAAAAGATTAGGCTTAGAGGGCAAATATTCTCTTCAATCTCTAATGAGCAAGCTAATTAGTTAAATAAAATTTTCGCGCTACATTTAAAAAATAACTTTGAAGTGAATCTTCGATTTAGATTAACGAAGAAGTTAGGTAAATAATTAGTTTCGTCAAACCTAAAATAATAGCCTCGGGGTAAATCCAGTCTTTAGATTAATGAGCAGGATAGTTATCCAAATAACTAGTTTGGGAAACATTAAAAACACAGATTTAGGGTGAATTATTTCTTCAAATTAATAGCAACGCAGCTAGATCAACAATTTCATACACGTTAAAAAAAAATAATGTATCGTTGGTACATTCTTCTTTTTAATTTATTGGAAAAACTTATAACCTGCACTCAAAAAAAAAAAAAAAACACTCATCCGTAAAGTATCACTTTTTATACACTGATAAGTAATGGGGACAATGCATCCCCCGAAATGTAGATAAGGTAAGAGTGCCAGATAAGACTAGCCTTGCCGCATTACTGAAATGTTCAACCGGACACCGGAATGCCTCCCCCTCTAACGTTGGGAATATTCAAAAGGGTACGCATCCCTAACTGGTTTTTAGAGGGTAGTTCATTCTCATTTGTATGAATAAATGGTTACTAATTAAAAGCCTAAACCAGGAGTAATAATGTGTAATAATAAATGACACAAGCAGTTTAAATATTTTAATTCTTACGTAGTATAATTATTTATAAGTACTTTGGTAGGACAAAACACTTTGAATGAAGAATAAAACAAGCTGATGTGTGCATCACATTACTTCCTTTAATTAATGTCATTCCGATTTAATGTCATTTCCCCAATATTGGCATTTTTAATGTGATTCAATAGTTTTCTCTCTAAATATTACCAACAGTGGCCAAGTTGAAACTAGATTAAAAAAAAATCGCCAAATTTGTCATTAAGCTGGCGACAAAACTTGGCGACCAAAATACTGGATTATATTCGCCAAGTGTACACCAAATTATAACAGCACTTGAGTTTATATCGAAATTAACAATGATTTCCCCCCAAAAAGGGGCAAAATACCCCTTTAGAAACACCCGAATGCAACCAAAAGGGAAGGTGCGCAACTAGACCTCACTAGGACTCTACGTACTAAATATCAATTTTCGAGGACATACCGTTCTTGAGTTATGCGACATACATACGCACATCCGCACATACGTACATATAATATGTTCACACAGACGTCACGAGAAAACTCGTTGTAATTAACTCGGGATTCGTCAAAATAGATATTTTGCGTGTCTATACGTTCTTAGGCATTTATCCACGTGTGGTCGAGTTGAAAAAGAAACTCAACGTTCATTCGAGGTTGAATAAAATCGAAATTAAGGTCGATTTTTGAATGAAATTTTTTTCGCGAATACAATACTTCCTTTTTACTTCCTTTTACAGAAAAGGAAGTATTGTATTCGCGAAAATATTTTCACTCAAAAATCGGTCTTAATTTCCATTTTGCTCACCCACAAATGATTGGTGAGTTTTTTTTTCGACCCTACCACACGCCTACGTACCTATGTACCTAAGAACGTATAGACGCCCGAAATATCCATTTTGACGTTTCCCGCGTCAATAACGAGTTTTCTCTTGATGTCTGTATGTACGTATGTATGTGCGTATGTGTGTATGCGTGTATGTATGTCGCATAACTCAAGAACAGTATGTCCTAGAAAGTTAAAATTCGGTACGTTGACTCCTAGTGGGGTCTAGTTTGGCACCTCTCCTTTTGGTTGCATTCGTATGTTTCTAAAGGGGTCTTCTGCACCTTTTTGGGGGGGAATTCATTATTAATTTCGATGCAAACTCAAGTGGTGTTAGAATTTGGAGAACACTTGGCTATTTATCGCCAGTCTTTTGGTCACCAAGTTTTCTCGCCAACTTGGCGAAAAATTTGGCGATTTTTTTTTATTTTAAATCCGGTTTCAATGTGGCCATTGTTGGTGATATTTAGAGAGTTAACTCTTGAATCACATTAAAATTGCAATAATGGGGAAATAACATTAAATTGGTGTAAAAGGAAGTCATGTGATGCACAAACCAGCTCGTTATTCATTGATTCAACGAAATTCTTCATCAATGTATCTATGTGTAAAGGTGGGGGAACATTTTTACTTCCTTTTACAAAAAAGGAAGTATTGTATTCGCGAAAAAATTTTCACCCAAAAATCGGCCTTAACTTCCGTTCTACTCACCCCTAAATGAATGTTGAGTTTTTTTTCAAACCCGACCACACGTGGATATGTGCCTAGGAACGTACAGACACCAGAAATATCCATTTTGACGATTCCCGAGTTAATTACAACGAATTTTTTTGTGACGTCTCGTCTGTATGTACGTATATATGTGAGCATGTACGTATGTGTGTATGTGTGTATGTATGTCGCATAACTCAAGAACGGAATGTCCTAGAAAGTTGAAATTTGGTACGTAGACTCCTAGCGGGGTCTAGTTGTGCACCTTCCTTTTTGGTTGCATTCTTATGATCGAAAGGGAGTCTATTGCCCCTTTTTGGGGGGAAATCATTGTTAATTTTGATGTAAACTCACATGGTGTTATAATTTGGCGCGCACTTGGCGATACATCACCAGTCTTTTGGTCGCCAAGTTTTGTCGCCAACTTCGCGACAAATTAGGCGATTTTTATTTTTATTTATATTTTATTTCTTTTAATTTGGTTTCAATTTGGCCACTGTTGGTGATATTTAGAGAGTAAACTATTGAGTCACATTAAAACTTCCAATAATGATAAAATGACATTAAATTGGATTAAAAGGAAGTCATGTGATGCACACATCCGCTCGTTTTTAAATTGATTAAAGGAAAGTTTTGCATGTATTTTTTTTTCACCTGCAATAAATTGTTTGTGCTCTGGACATTTCTTTTTTGAAATAATGTTCATGTTGCCCTGATGTTCCACTCGCACAGAACATAGCAGTATTGTATAATCAAGTTGCAGACCAATGAGAACGGTAATTACTTAAAAAGCTGCCCATATGTTCCAATTAAGATGTGAGTAGTCAATTTTATGAATCAATATCTTCACATTTTCGAAAGATTCTTTCAATATGCAAGAATAGGTTATGGGAACCGATGGCAGAACATTTCCACGAGCGAAAAGACGCCTTCACCGACCGTGATCTTGTGTGAAAGCGAAATGATACGGAACGCCTAGCGTCATCTGCTAAGGGTCGCATATATAAAAGTTATCAAAGTGATTTCGGTTTCTACTCCCTTGTTACATGTTCTATCGCTGTAATGAGTAAAAAATATATGTGTCTACCGATTAAATGCATCTAAAAGAAAAATATAGTAAACTTGTAACTGCTATAAGATAGCATATATAATCCGACACTGGAGCTCTTATTATCTCTATAACTCTTAAAATTGGAGGGTGATAGAAAATGTTTGCGAACATATTCTTTTTCAGCACCTTGAAATCTATAAGAAATACCCAAAGCACATTGAGGAACAAAAAGTTCGTTAAATTTTGTTTTTCAGTGTAATTTGCTTTTAATACAAAAAGACGTTTAAAAGCGATACGAACTTCAAGAGAAAAGAAATAGGGCCAATGACGTACATACTTAGTGACGTTTTAAGATGCGATAAGAAGAATTCAATGATTTATCAATCATCTCCTTTCAAATATCTTAATTTTCAAAACATACTATAATAACTGACTTCTTATAAAGTGAATCTTTCGGAAAAAATGTAATAAGTGAGCAGAAACATGCTAAAACAACGAAAATATGCTCGTTAAAAATTGCTTCTAGCAGAGAGAAAATTCACCCAAATGTGAGCTCATAAAAAAATTATTTTTCAAAAAGAACTTGGAGCTATCAGATACTAACTTGTAAACTTCAGTTAATACAGAGAACATATAAAACAAGTTGGGACATTTTTACGTATAGTCCAGTCAATGAACACATTATAGCGTTCATGGAATATGCGATAATTTTTGACTTCAGAATATTTTTAAAGGTATTTAGTGAGTAAACATACTAAAAGTCCCTGCCCCTATGCGGTGAGCTAAAGGTAGAAGAGAAGGGGGAAGAAAATTTTGGGTTTTTCGAGAAAATGTCAGAAACCGTGGAAAAATGCGTTTAAAATAAAAATTCAAGCTAAATAAACTTCCTATGAAACTGTTTCTACACATATTTGTCAAATTTCCAATAATTTTCTGGGTACATATTGTGAAAAATCGCTGATTTCCGGAAAAATTCTCTCTTTTTATTACATATTTGCTCCTAGTGCCTCCCAGAATCAGTATTCATGAAAATTGTCAATGACAAAGTTGTAGAGCGTAAAATTTCATTCAATTTGATATGCTATTTGCTTATATTTTATTCAACCAATCAAAAGTTACGTAGTTTCAAACACGTACTCGCATGGCAAAACATGGAACATTTGCCATGCACAAATTTCAAACTGACTCGAAAGAATCGCACACTTCCTCTTTCCTCAATGAATCGGCAATCCTGATGAACAATAAAGAAGTATTTGTGAATTACTACAACACAAACGATGTTTAAGGGGGGGGGGGTCGTGAAATTGTGACAAGAGGGAAGGAGAGAGTAAGAAGTGTGACATCAAGCATTTTTTAATACGAATATGTTTATAAAAATTGGTTTATGAAAAATACTTTGTGACAAATAGGGAGGGGGTCAGAAAAATTGAAAAAAAAAAAGTAACATCATTTATGGTTAACCCCTTACCAAGAAATCGGACGAACATTTGCAGAACTACTTGAAGAAAATTTAATGCTTTAATTTAATGGAATTTAAAGCTTTAAGTTAATGAAATTTAAACTTTGTCATTGATAATTTTCCTTAATACTGATCCTGGGAGACACTAGGAGCAAATGTCTCACAAAAAAAGATTTTTCTTTCCGGAAATCATCAATTTTTCTTAACATATAACCTGAAAATCACGGGAACTTTGACAAATATGTGTAGAAACTGTTTCGTAGGAAGTTTATTTAGCTTGAATTTTTATTTTAAATGCATTTTTTTCCCACCGATTCTTACATTTTCTCGAAATTTGCTTCCCACCTCCCTCCCACCTTTAGCTCACCTCCTAGGAGCGGGGACTTTTAATATGTTTTGTTACTAACTATCCCTAACAATATTCTGAAGTCAAAAATTATCGCATATTCCATACACGCTACACCCCTGTTTTGAGCACTCATTAACTGGACTAGTATTTTTTTTTAACACCTAGTTTCAATGTTTTGTGGAATTGCTCTGCATTGTTTTGGAAGAAATGATATTCACAATAACTACAACAAAAATATATACTACAGATAAAGCACCGAGCTTGTACAGTTCGTCAAGCATAATAATTTCATTAAAAAAATAAAGAAAGAAAGAAAGAATGAAACAGTAACAATAAATTTAAAAGCAAAAACAAAGATATAATAAAAATCATACTTTGGAATAGCTTCGAAGATTTTGAAGAGAGAGAGAACATTAGAGTAATTATACGTATTCACATTTTCAAAAGTTAAATGATTTAAAATTTGAAAAGTAAGTACGAAAGCAGTATATTTTCTTACATGTTTCAGCTTACCTCATTAAATCACAGAAAAAAACATCATGTAGAAGAAGCTATTTTACTAACTAATCCCCATCTTTTTGAATATATTAATATCTCCAGTTTGACTTACATTTTCGAAAAATCTCGTCTCTAGTGGCCAAAAATCTTTCAAAACGTAGAATTTCTACTTATCTAAACAGTTCATACCACGGTCCATTAATTATTCAGAATAATCCGACATGAAAACCAGAAAGAGAGTCCGAATTTTCCAAAAATTCATTAATACTTTATGTAAGGAGCAATTCAAGAGAGTACAAACTTAGAAATTAATCCGCTTTCTGAGGATCAATACGTTCTGTTGGAAACAAAAGTTTCCAAACTGTCTTTGTTATTATTAGTTTTCCTCTTTTCTTTTTATTTTAGGATTATAAAGTCCGCGAAAGGAAGAAGTTTTGGGAGAGTAATGATGTCTGCTTGGAAAGGAAAATAACAACAAACGTAGGGTTTTTGCTAGTAAAAATGTAAAATGTTATTTCTTTGCGTTTGAGTTTATGAATAAGTCATTCGTTTGTTCTTGTGCATCGAAATTGTTAATTAGTTTTTGGTATTTGATTAAATATTGAATATTTCTTTTGTAGTTCGAATAATAAAATAGTTTTCTTTTTCCAAAAGTAGAAAAATAGTTTTTCACACAAAAAAACCCAGCCATTTTTGGAAATATATACTGTCTTAAAAAAATTATTCTGCGTTTGCAAGATATTCTTGGACTATCTATTGGTATTTTTTTTTTTTTATAACTAGAAAGTCTCGTCAAGGTATGAAGGGTAAAAATTGCTTCTGCATTTGAACGAATCCATTGCCTGTGTGGTGATATTTTGATAGTTGAAACTCCAGTGGATTAACCCTAATCTGCAGAAGGTAACGTTCATTGTTGACCTTTTTTTTGTTTCTTCATTATCCTGAAATGACGCAGTCTTACCAGTAAAACAGTTAAGTTACTGGATCAAGTTCAGCCTTGTCACAATAAAGCCTTTCCCTGCTTATTAAACATTACCAAAACATATTCGGAACTCCAGCGCTCGAATACGCTACCTTGCGGTGATTTATAAAACTGCGTCTGCACCTAAAACATTGCCACGTTGCGCATCACGTGTGTCTGTTGACGTAAACGCGGTCAGTTTGTTCTGAGTATTTATTAACGCAATCGATGTGTCTTAGTTTGCTTTCAGCTACAGAAATTAATTCGTCCCTTAGTAGTATTCTCGAGCTTCTCAAAATAATGTTAGTTTTTCTTATTTCTTTCAAAAAAGTATTAAATGGTGGAAGCGTAAACAAGAAAAGTCTGGATTAACAAAATTGGATAACGTAATACCAGGTAAAATTTTTTATTGTTTTGTATGAATTTGTAAGAATATGAGTCTTTTTTAATCTTAAATTAATTTAACTAATCATATTTTACAGCAGCATTTAGTTGGAATGGACAGTATGCAAAATATTTTCTTGAATTTATTATCGTAGAACAAAATGAAAAATGTTTAACCGAGAAAGAATTTACTTTATTCCTTTTATTCTCAGCTGAAAGGTTTCGCCAAATTTGTTTAGGGTTATAGTAGTTTCAGTATTGTGCAAGCAAAGTAGCCTTGGCGAGTTTTCGCATTTTTAGTTAAACCATTTTTAATTTTTATCATGAGTGGAATAAAATGATAGTAAGATTACAGAATTCGATAAGCAAAAAGAAATAATGGTCAATCAACTGAAAAGAAAACTACCACCATATATAAACTGTGAGTACACATTTTATTTATTTTGTTCTGAGTGAATTTGAATCAGTTTTTCAATTTGATGAAAAAAAAAACGAACTTAACAACATTGACTGGACACTTTTCCTTAACCTAATTCCACATAAATGATTTAAATAACCTTTGTTACTACAGTATCCTACTGAAATAGACAGTATGCAAATAAATTTTCTTGAAAATATTTATCGCAGAACAGATTGAAAAATCCAGAAAGAACGTTAAGAATTTGAACAATAAAAAATAAAAGTTCGCCAAAAATCTGTTTATAGGCTTATGGTTTTAAAATTATGTGAAAGAATAATGTATCTTGACAAGATTTCGCATATCAGGTAAATCATTTCCATGACGAATGAATTAAATGCATGATTTCTTTGGATATCCAATCATATAGTCATAGAAATAAATTATCTAGTGTTAAACGTTACTCTTGACAGTCTGCCACGTATGTGCACTATGTGACAAAAATGTCAACAAATGCTGGAAATGTCACGAAACTGAACTTAATATGTACTAATGTATAGAAAAAACGGTACAAAATGAAAATGCCGTTCGAAGCGAACCAAAAATTTATGAATTCCGAATTCAACATCGTGAAAATGACTGCTTCAGAACAACTTACTGTGTGTTCTGCATTAATTGTTTACTTTCGTAATACTCTTTGGTTTCTAATCTCTTTCTATATGGGTCAGAATAACCAAAAGACTTTGAAAAATCTTTTCAAATGAATAAAGCGAAAAAATCATACATACGAACAAAAATCACAACACTTTTAGCATTTTCTTCGTTACCACATGCGTTTGTTTTAGTTTTCAATTCCGCCATTAGACAGTGACTGCAGTGCCCCCTATAGTTCGTTGGAGTTGCGAATTATCAATCTATCATGCCGTGTCGCGAGTTTCATAGTTGAAACACGCAGGTTACCCTATCATCGGCTATTATTTATATGAGGATTTCATCTTATTTTGTATAACAATCGATATTTCTGTTATATATTTTCATTTAGCTGACTTGAATGTGTTTATAACAAAGGGGCAGGGGAACGCTACGGGAGATATTGACACTCTGTCAGCGATGAACATTTATTCACAGCGAAATAAAAGAAATGCAACATGAATGTACAATTTCTGAAGGACATTTTTGAACATGCTGCATAACTGTCAGGGAAAATAACTATCCTCCCATAAGATTATTCTACAAATCTTTTTGAACATGCTTTGAACACTTTTTGAACTCGTACACTTGTTCTATTTTAATAACACTTTGAAGCACATTTTTAAGAACAATTTTTCTCAGTTCTTTCAGAAAGGTCATACGCAAAAAAAAACAGCAATTTTTCCTTCTTTTTTGAATTACCATGAATATATAACTTAATAATTCTTCGTTAGAGAGCAAAAGTGTCGTATTTGCATTTTCAATTTTTTTCGGATTGATCTTTTCAAGAATGTCACATATTAGTTTGCGCTTGATCCATTAGGCATGAAAGTTTAGTGAAAGTTGGTATTTTTTATTTAAAAAAAAAAAAAAAAAAAAAAAAAACAGTATTTTACACAAAAAATTTTGTGTTGCATTTCTTAATTCTTATTTTTTAATCAAGGGCGCACCATTTGCATTTATGTCGGTATTGTCGGTAATACAAGGAGAACAACTAGTAATAATTTATATACATAAATGGCTACTTATGTGTGTATGTCCGGGATAAACTCCAAAACTACTGCACCGATTTTAACTATTTTTTCACCATAGATAACTACATTATCAGGAAGCAACATTGGCTTCCTTTATTTATTTCTAAAAAACTTAGTTTAAAAAAGTTATGATGGAAAACAGTACTGTTTGACCACGGATTGTATGTAATTTGGCAATCTGCCAAGTAAAGACGATTCCATCTGAATGAATCTAGCAGGGGAGAAGGGAAAATAACGATGGAATTTTGATGCACGCGTTTTATAATGTCACTAGTGCCTTATTCATTTATTTCATTTTCAAAAATAAAATAAGAGGAAACAAAAATAGTTACCATGGAAACAACAAAAAGAAAATAAAATGTTTTCATTTCGTTCAGGAACGTAAAAGCAAAATGGTAAGCTCAAAACTTTGTTGTGAATAAATAAATCAATTCATTTTTGCCGTGAGAATATACATCGAATATACTTTAGATTTAAAAAATGTTGATGTGAGGAAATTTTCATTTTTACAAAACTAAGGTTAAATAATAGAGAGGCAAAAGTGCACATCTGAAACAAACCAACTAATATCCCTATTCGCAACTCCAGCGCTCGAATACGCTACCTTGCGGTGATTTACCAAACTGCCGAAAAAGCTAAAACATTGTCACATTGCGTTCCACGTATGTGTGTTGACTTAAACATAGGCAGTTTGTTCTGAGTATTTATTAACGCATTCGATGTGTCTTGCATTGCTTTCAGCAACAGAAAGTGTTCGAGCTCCTCAAAATAATGTTAGTTTTCATTATTTCCCTCTAAAAAGTGATTTGATTGAGAAATGGTGAAGCCCGTTAACACCAGAAAACTCTGGATTAGCAAACTTGGATAACGTTATACCAGGTAAAAATTTTTATTGTTTTGTGTGAATTTGTAAGAATATGGGTTTTCTTTTAATCTTAAATTAATTTAACAAACCATATTTTACAGCAGCATTTAGTTGGAATAGACAGTATGAAAAAATTTTTCTTGAATATATTATCGTAGAACGAAATGGAAGATGTTTAACCGAGAAAGAATTTATTTTGTTGCTTTTATTCTCAGCTGAAAGGTTTCGCCAAATTCGTTTAGGGTTATAGTTTTAGTATTGTGCGAGCTAAGTATCTTTGGCGAGATTCCGCATTTTGGTTAAACCATTTTTAGCTTACTTTCCCAGTAAAAGTCAGAAAAAGAAGGAAAAAGCATGAAAGAAGGCTTAATGCATCTTAAAAATATCGCGAAAAACAGAAAAAAAAAAAAAAACGTCAAAAATAAATAAAATAATTAAATAAATATCGAAAAAATAAAAATTGGAAAGTAGGGTATTGAGATGGGGAAAAATGTCTGTCGGTCTGTCTGTCGGTCCGTCGGTCTGTCGGTCTGTCTGTCTGTCTCCCCTAATAACTTTTGAATGAATAGTCCGATTCGAACAAACTTTTTTTTGTTCGAAAGATCTCGACGAGGACACCTCCTTCCCATATTTCACTTTTTGATTTGAACTATTTTTTGTTCAATTTTGAACAGTTCAAAAAACTTAACATTAGCGCCTACGGGGTAATTGAAGGCAATTCTGAACTATGAGGCGAACATGCTTCAAACAAACTTTGTAGGAAAAAGCTTTTGATAAAAAACTTGTATATAAAATATATTTTTGGTTTGAACAATTTTCCGTTCAATTTTGAACAGTTCAAATCCCTCAACATTAGTGCCTACGGGGAAACTGAAAGTCAATGTAGATTCCGTACTTGAAGGCGGATTTACTTCAAACAAATTTTGTTGGAAATAGCTCTTGACGCCAAACTCCAGACTCCGACTCCAAGAATTTAGGGGCACCTGACTCCGACTCCTTCTCCTGTGCCTGACAATTAAACGGACTCCGACTCCCCGACTTCAACCCTGACTTCGTAGCTTTGGCAAAAATTTATACACGGAGGACAAATGACTGAGTCCGATTCTCGGATACTCGACTCCGACTCCTTTATCTCAAAATGAAATTGATTCCAACTCTGCTGCTATGGTTTTAACTGCGAAATAATTATTGTTGATATGACTTTTTTTTATTTTCACGCTAAAGTTTTAATTTAGGTATTTAGTTTTCTGGGAATAAACTCGAAGTCATTTATGTTTCTACATAAAGATATACGCAGACGATTATTATTATTATTATTATTTTTTTTGACAATGAAAAGTATTTCTTGAAGTTGACATTTTATTGTTTTTATTTATTTTGGCAAGTGCATTAATTCATTTAAAAATTTATTTTTGGCAACAGGGGAAAAAGAAACGATTTTTTTTTTGATATGATGTATTTATTTTAATGAGCTTATTAATTTTAATTATTATTTTTTCGTTTTGAAAGCTGTTAAAGATTTTTTTTATGGAAAAAAGTGTATTAGCTGCTTTGTTTAAAAGGTGCTGCTATTTTTTTTGTTCGTTTTTTAAAAAATTTAATTTAATTTTTTATTTTTTTTTTACGCATTTATTTTTTTAGATGAGTGAGGAATATTTTATTTCTAGAAATTAGCTTAAAATATTTCAAAAATATGTTTGAAACAATTTGCGACTTTAGCTATTTTTGAGAATATTGATCAGGTACTAGAAAGTAGTATGAGTATACGGGAAAGTAGGCTCGTATAGTTCTAGACAGAACTTCTTGTTTTTTTTTTTTTTATCATGTGTGAAACAAAATGGTAGAAAGATTACAGAATTCGATAAGTGAAAAGAAATAATGGTAGATTAATTGAAAAGAAAACTACCACCATATATCCGTGAGAATTTTGTTGATGATTTGTATAGCATGACATAATTAAATCATAACTCAGAAATTAGAAACATACCAAACAGAAAAATTTAAAATGAACCGATTCGGCAATTTGAGAAAAATAACTCCACTACAAATGCAAAACAATTAGCGCTAAAGAAGTATCATCTTCTTTTGACAATAATTCGTAAAGTCATATAATTAGATTTTCTAGCATTAATTGTTATTCTTGTCAGGTCACAATTATTATTCAGTTTTATCAAGAATTGATAAATATCGAATTCAACATCGTGGAAATGGCTGCTTAGAACTACGAACTGCGTATTTTGCATTAATTTCTAACGTTTAGTAATGCTTCTTGAATTCTCATTTCTTTCTACGTGGGCCAGAATATCAACAAGACTTTGAAAATTAATTTAAAAAGAATAAAGCGAAAAAATCATGCATACGAACAAAATTTACTAGACTTATTAGCATTTTCTTCGTTACCACATGCGTTTGTTTTAGTTTTTTCGTCCGCCCTTAGACAGTGACTGCAGTACCCCCTATAGTTCGTTGGAGTTGCGAATAAAGTAATAGATACGTCCATTTCCGCCTATAAACCGGATATCAGCCTTTCCACGAAAACGATGGTCAGACAGTAAGTTTCGTTTAATTTCTCTATTAAAGAATTAAATATAAAACCCATTGTTACAAAAATTTGTTGTCTTACAACAGCAATATTAATAGTAATCATAATGAAAATTTTGAATCAAGGCTTCTCTGGAGAAAGCATGAAAGTTATTATTTTCTTAGGAGTTTTGACCTCATCTATGCCATAATCGATACTAGGACTAAGTAAAAAGACAATTAATTTCGGCAACAGTTAAAAAATAGAAAGTGTTAAGCATCATTTTATGGTCAGCAAAAATGACAGTTTTACAAAGTAGGGAGGGGGAAAGGTATCCCAAAATGATTACCACAAATTTGATAACGTTTTAAATAGCACCAAGAACCCACAATAATTGAAATTTCCCACAGTAACTACGGTAACTATAGTGGAATTACGAGCGGCTACGTTTTTAAAAACCGTTTGTATTTCAATATCCGTATCGGAAAAAATTTAGACTATGATGAAAAAATATTTATTGATAAATCTATTTAAACAAGTAAAATTTCATAATTTAGAAATTCTTCAAATTTTTATGTGCTCAAACGTCGTGCTTTCGTTTCTAACTGAATAATTTTTCGTTCTTTATACTCATTGATATTCTATTTTTATGGGTAAGGAAGAAGCTCGATTTTGAATCACATCAAAGCGGGGTGTTTTGAGTTCTTTCAGTTAAAACAGGAAACGAATGAAAGTAACGATTGTTTCTCACAATTATTACTGACCCAGGCAACACCGGGTATTTTTGCTAGTAATGACATATTTTAAGATATTTCAAACTGTATCTTTGAAATTTAGAGCAAGAATGTCATAAATAAAATGCAACTTTTTAAAACTTACATTTTTTGCATTTTTCATTCATGAAGCAGAGAAGAAACACCAGATTTTCTTGAAAAAGACCTTATGGGTAAACGAGCTGATGTGTGCATCACATGACTTCCTTTTACTCCAATTTAATGTCATTTTCTCATTATTGGCAGTTTTAATGTGATTCAATAGTTTACTCTCTAAATATCACCAACAGCAGCCAAATTGAAACCAGATTTTTAAAAAAAAATGAACTTGAATTCTGAAATTTTTAATTCAAATTATGTTTTTCGCAATCACGAGTTGCGACAGGGCCCTACTCATTGGGGGCTATTGTTTCTAGAAACAGCTCCTGTCCCCCCAAGCCTATACCTCCTCCTAGGCGGTTACTTGTGTATAGTTGTGTGTGTGCGTGCAGGCGTGTGTGTATATGTAGGCACGCGTGAGTGCATGTGTAGGCTTGTGTGTGTGCGTAGACCTGTGTGTATGCACGTAGGCGTGTGTGTATGTGTGTAAAAACTTGTGTGTATGAGCGTGTGTGTGTATGTGTGTGTGTGTGTGTGTGTGTGTGTGTGTGTGTGTGTGTGTGCGTGTGTGTGTGCATGTATATGTGGCACGTGTGCGTGCATGTGTAGGCTTGTGTGTATGCGTAGTCCTGTGTGTTTGCACGTAGGCGAGTGTATATAAGCGTGTGTATGTGTGTCTGTGTGAGCGCGCATGTGTGTAGGACATGGACGCCTTCGACCAGGAGAAGCGTATAGCTCAGCAGCCGCGCCGCGCCGCCTGCAGTGGCCGGTGGTGCTGGTGTCCCTGGTCCAAGCTGAAAAAGGAACCAGACGCCAAGGATGGTCAAATAAAAGCAATAAGCAATCGTGATAGCTCAAAAAAAAAAAAAAAAAAAAAAAAAATAATAATAATAATTTGAATTTTGACATCTTGAATTTAAATTATGTTTTTCGCAATCACGAGTGTGTGTATGTAGGCGCGTGTGTTTGTGTGTAGGGGGTATGTGTATGTGTGTGTAGGTATGTGTATTTGTGTCTGTGTGCAGGTATGAATGTGTGGGTAGTTGTGTGTATGTGTTTGTGTGTGTATGTGTTTGTGTATGTGTGTGTAGGTGTATGTGTGTGTATGTGTTTGTGTGTGTGTGTGCGTGCGTGCGTGTGTAATTGTGTATGTATGCGCGTGTGTGTAGGACATGAATGCAACCTGGAGACGGCTTTCGCTATAGGAGCAGCATCGTGAGGACCTGGATGACGGTGATGCTGCAGAGGGTGGCGGTGGGAAAATAAAATCAAAGGACATCAAAAACAGTCAAATGAGAACAATAAGCAATCGTGATTGCTCAAAAAAAAAAAAAAAAAAAAAAATTGTCTAAATTTGTCGCCAAGTTGGCGACGAAATTTGGCGGACAAAAGAAAGACTGGTGACATATCTCCAAGTGTTCGCCAAATTATAACACCACTAGAGTTTACATCGAAATTAACAATGATTTCCCCTATAAAAGTAGCAAAAGACCCCCTTTGGAGCATCCGAATGGGGTCCAAAAAGGGAAGTGCACAACTAGAGCCCACTAGGAGTCTAAGTATCAAATTTCAACTTTCTGGGACATTCCGTTCTTGAGTTATGCGACATACATACACACATACACACATACGCGCATACGTACGTACATACAGACGTCACGAGAAAACTCGTTGTAATTAACTCGGAGATCGTCAAAATAGATATTTCGGGTGTGTGTACGTTCTTAGACATATATCCACATGTGGTCGGGTTGAAAAAAAACAAAAAAACTCAACATCATTCGGGGATGAGCAAAATGGAAATTAAGGCCGTTTTTTGAGTGAAATTTTTTTTGCGAATACAATACTTCCTTTTTTGTTAAAGGAAGTAAAAAAGCTCAATCAGTGGCTTGAAATACATGATATCTTACTATTAATTTTTTAAATCGCTCTACTGAAAAATCACGTTTTTCGAGATATTACGTTGACGGAAGGAGTGCGAGACCTTTCAGCTAGTGTAATATAAGAATACAGTATAACCTCCATTTTACGATTGTCTAGAAACAGGAAAAAGTTATCGTTAAATGAAGGAAATCGTTAAATCGAGGAGCATTGTCATTCAATGTAGGCAAATCCGGATCAGTGAAATGTATCCTTAACGAAATCGTTGAATCGGGTTTCGTTAAATTAAAGTTATACCATACTAATATTTATGTATATTAATTTTCAAATACACGAAGAAAAGTAATAAAAATCTTTGTGTTTCTACGTCCACTAAAAGCAGTAGCATTGATTCATTTGTATTCCTCTTAAACCTTTGAAATAAAAGCTTTTTAATCACAGAAAAAGTGTGGAACAGCTCTTCAAATCTTTCCTGTACTTCAAGTGAAACTTAGAAACACCTTAAAAGCCTGTCATGCTTTCATATCAAACTCTTCCAAAAAGTCCACATTTCATCCTGTACGATGACGACTTCCCCTGAGGAAAGCGCTCTTTGCCAATGTGACAGTTGCAAGATTTTCGTTTTCTGACTAGGTGACATCTTAAAAGCACATACACATAGGTTATGAGGTGAAGATGAAATGACCAACGCGCAATTTTGTTCTTTTACATCGCTTTTTCCCATAAAATGTTTTTAGTTTGCCATTTTCGAAAGAGCTAGTGTTTTATTTCTGCGTTGCTTAAATAAAACATTCTCGTAAAACAGAGTAAAGATTGCATTATTTATTTCCATTTAAATGGTCCATAATTTAAGTTCTAATGAATTACACAAAGCCTTATATAAGTGAAGGAAATATACTAAATAAAAAATGTTTAAATAAAATAAAATGAAAGTAAAAAAATAAAATAATGATGACAGACAACAATCGTTGCTTAATGAAATGCTAACTATTAATTTAAGGTCTAGAAGTGATCTAAAAATAATTGTAAGCTATTTTTTTTCAGTAGGTAAACTGTAGTTTATGGGCACGATTAAGGTTTTTTTATTTGGATACAAATGTTGCAGTTCCAGTTCGTGGAAAAATTAACTCAAGTGATGGAACCTTAGGAATTGCACCTCTAGAACTGTCATAATTTCATTAAACTTTAATTATGATTTAAATATGTTATTAAAAAAATAAAAGACTCTTGTTTTAACTAGTTATGGTCTCACAGTAGTAAAGGTTATGCTGGCTGAGTTCAACTATTTTCAGAAAGTACACGCAAAACGTACTCAACAATATTGAAAGAAAAAAAATAAATGAAAGCCTACCAAGTACCGGAACTTAAAGCGCATTTTACTCAAAATTTGAAAGCGTCCACAAACATCTCATTGCTTCTCACATTATCGCAGAATTATTTTAAACTATATTAATTGACTTCGAAGATATACCTATTTGATTAAAAAAAGCTAAAGAATGAGTACGTGTACCAATCAAATCCGACCTGATTATGAAACAGCAATGACAGTTCCTTGAAAAAGAAGCAATTCAAGAACTTAAATGCAAAGAAAATCCACCATTGGCGACTGATAAGAATTAACATAACAAATCACTATGTAGATGAAAACTTATGTTTTGAAAAAGAGGAGAGGAGTCATTCTTGAAAGATATATAAAATAAAGTTTTTCAGACTGCATGGTCTATGCTTTTTTTGCTGCATGATTGTTTGATTGTTTGGTTTCTTCTAAATTCTTAGACCTTTATTTTTGTTACTTAAGAATTTCATAAAAATGCCACTTGATTAAAACTTTCTAATCAATACAATTTTATGAAAAATGAAATATTTTATGTGGAAATTTCAATTGTTAATATGAGAGGCAAAAAGTTATGCCTTTTGCCCAATAAACTTATTTTCAGTAATCATATCAGTGTAAAAATGTGAAGAAAAACTGCAACACTATAACGGAAGGAGTTTGAGAAACATCCTGCAATCAGCTGCTTAGTAAAGAAAAAAATCGTCTTCCAGAGGAAATACGACTTTCACTCCAAATTGCTACGTTTATGAAAGTATATATACGACTTATATCCGTAAAAACCTTCAGATTGAAAGTTTTCTAGATATTAGTTTCTTCCATCGATTGAAAATATAACTCTTTACTACCCAAGTGTATTGCGAAAGATTAAAAAGAAAAACTTCGTTGCGAATGAAATTTGCTAAATACAAATATAAGAAGTAAAATAATTGTATCAAATATGCGATAGAATCATAATCTTGGCGATTAAAGGTAAAAATGTAGGTGAATGTTGCCGTCTATAGCAGTTTTCAATTTTTTTAGAAAGGAAATCCAATTAAAATTTTAGGTCATTATAGGAACATTTACTCAGTATATGTCTTTTTTAATAAGAATATTCACTTTTAGATAAGTCTACACAATAAGTAATAAAAATTAAAAATTAATATTTTAGCTTGTGTTCCATTAATGTTAACCGATTGCTGTGGATGAGCAATCGCGTCTCTATCGACGGACCGTATTTTCAAGTTAGAAAATCAGTGCGTAAATTACAAATATTCATCACAGGAGATCCTTAACCACTACAAATAATGATAAGTTGTGGAAAAAAGATTCTTTTTATATATTTTTTTTCTGATAGGAGGAATACAAACCCCCTTGCACCCACAGAGCTGTTGTCATCACACCTCGTTAGCCATTTGCTATTTTCCCAACCTGAGTAAAGCCATTCTTAAGCTGATACCTTTTTGTCCTCTTTTGAACTGTTTGGTGTTCTGTTTCATTTATTAAAAAAAAATTGTTCTGCACAAGATTGTACTTGTCGACCAGGCTCTCTAAAATTTCAGAGAACTTATTGTCCATTTCCTTGCTAAAACCAGAGGCTTAACTCTCAGACTACCAGATAATATGTGTCCCAACAGACTTTTCGTTTTAAGTAAATTTATGGGACACGTTATTTTTCTCAGCCTCTTGAAAGGCCAATTGCCCCAATTTTTTGGAAGTAATTCCTAAAACTTATATAGAAACTCAAGTTTCAAAATATGATTGAATAATTGTATTCCTATTTCGGAGGGCTTATCTCCCAAACTTTTAATACGTTACTAAGGTAACAGCAAACCAGTTATTATCTTCCATGCGTGTGGTTATTGATGCTTCCGAGACTCTATATTGTCGGCAGACTTCGTTAAGGCTCAAATCACCATTTCTGTAAACTACTATAGCACGTTCCATGCTCTTACTTGACCATTGGTCATATTTTACTAATTTGGCATTGTTTAGGAACAGCAAAAGTATTTGAAACTGTATAGTTATTTTTCAAATATTGAATCAATTTCATAAAAGATTTTAAGTTGAAATTGTAATAAAGTAAGGGAGTTTGTATGAATTACTAAGAAGCTTTTTTTCGTTATTATCATGTTTATTAAGAACAATTAAGGAATTTTCAAAGCTAATTCAGCTGAAATTGCAACAATATTTGTGAATTCCCACGAATGAACCACTTTGTCAGGTGGTCCCTCCATTGAATCACCAGCGGTTCAATAATAGCAACAGCGTAATTTTGAATATTCTTGTAGGTGTTACAGCTGTGACGATTCATAATGAAACATGAAGTTTGGAGAATTGTACTTGAAAATGCACTCCTTGTCAATGTTCAGGTGTAGATGTTCAATGCATGTTATAACTAAATGGAAATCTCAATAAATAGTAAGAGACAGGTAGAAATCTTATCTGAACGTTTAACAATATGATGAAGCAGTTCTAGCCCCTTGAGGACTCTGCAGTAGACTGTTTTGAGACATAGGAAGGTACTAAAACTGATTCCGCATCTGCACAAACTCTGGTGCAAGAAATATCATCGCAGTCCTTGTCATGGAACCGGTCGATTGACGGCTACCTTCCCCTATGTTTTGAAACAGTCATTTTTTCGTGATATTGTAAGGCAATTTATTGATTTATTATTATTTTTGGTATACTTTTTGAATACGCAATACAATCCCCAAGTATATCACGAAAGTTTAGAAAGAAAACTTTGTTGTGGATTCAATATTGACAAACTTGTTAAACATGTGTAGTAAAGCAATTGCACCAAACATACGATAGAAACATGATATTAACTTTTGAAAGCAAAAATGTATTTTTTAAACTTTATTTTGTTCGTAATATTTTAAAGTTATTTATTTATTTATTTATTTTTGTTTTGTAAAATAACTGGATAAGAAATTAAAATGAATAATCATAGCATTAAAAAAATTATCAAATCATGATGGAAACCGAAAACGACGGGAAGTTGCCTTTCCTGGATGTCTTGGTCAGTCGCAGAGATGACGGATCCCTAGGCCATCGTGTTTATCGCAAACCTACACATACTGATCGCTATCTACACAAGGACTCTAATCACCATCCTCCACAGAAGAGAGGTGTAATGAAAACTTTATTCGTGAGAGCCAACAGAATCTGCGAACCGACTGCTATCGAGCATGAAATTTCCCACCTCACAAATGTTTTCCAAGCCAACGGTTTTTCAAAGCAAGAGATCAAAAGAGCCTTCCACCCCAAAATAAAAAAACAGCCACTTAAAGAAGATCCGATCAAGTCCACAGCCTACCTCCCCTACGTTGAGGACGTCTCTGATAGAATCGAAAGACTTCTGCGACGCCACAATATCAAGACTGTTTACCCACCCACCGGACCAGCGACTTATTACGATCTGTGAAAGATGCAAGAGATCCCTTGTCCGCCGCAGGTGTTTACAAGATTCCCTGTTCCTGCGGATCTACCTATATTGGAACTACTAAGAGAAGCGTCAACACTAGAATCAAAGAACATCAAAGAAATTGCCGACTAGGCCACACTCAGAAGTCAGCAGTCGCAGAACACACTTTTAGTGAGGGGAACCATGACATCAAATTCAAAGAGACAAAAATACTTTCAAGGACTTGCCATTATTATGCGAGATTGAACAGAGAAGCCATCGAGATATTCAAACATCCAAATAATTTCAACAAAAAAGAAGAAGGAATAAAGATAAACAAGCTCTGGCATCCCATACTGAAAAGGATCAAAACAACAAGAACCTCCAGCCAATCAGAAACAAGGACGGACCTTCAGCTGAATCCCCAGCAGCCAATCCCCGAGCAGGAAAAGGACAGCCTAAGCTCCAATCAGGAAGCGATGAAGACAGACGTTCACCAGCCAATCCCAGTCCAGAACCAAGAGGACCCAGGCCCTATAAATGTTGACAGCACTTCGACACTTGCATCAGTTGCCAAGAAGTCTCTTCCCTGGAAGTTACGAACTCGGAACCACTGAGGATGGCTGCCGCAGATGCAGCCGAAACGTTTGGAGAATATACACTCAGACCACGGCACAACAGCCCGGAAAAATCCTTTCATAATAATAGCAGTAGTGTTTTGTGAAAGAGTGTCCTCTAAAACATTCAATTACTCGAAATTTGTTTTTACTGAGTTTCACCACTTTTGTAATAGATAATATAAATATAGTAAGAGTCTGACCATGTCATTATTATCAGCATAGAAATAGCTAGTTATTTTAGCCGTTGAGAGGAAAAGTGGCGTAACTCAATTTTTTAAAGTGTGACTTTAAGTCATTAAAAATTATTTTTAACCTCATATTCATGTGAAAGTGTTGCAAATAAAAACTAGCTATTTTTATGCTGGTAATAATAACGTGTTAGACTATTTCTGTATTTATTATGTTTGTGATCTTTCATGTTGTCTTACAGATTAATCACATGATGAAAAACTGCATCACAGTAGGGGCAAACCTAATCTGACAGCATTGTGAAGGCTAAGCAGAGTCTAATCACAGAATTACGGTGCTGCCAGGTTTGGTTTGCATCAACTATAGTTATATCATACAACAGCGTATGTCCAAAAAAAAAAAAAAAAACCTCAACTTTGATGGTTTATAACAGCAAATAAAGTTGAAAACCTAAATTAGGTTGTGCAGAAATTAGTTTTTCTTTTCCGTTTTATGATCTTTAACTATTTACAAATATTGCATCATCTCACTATTGTAGGCGTTGATTTCAATCATATAACCTTATGTTTTGCATTTTATACTTTAAAAGTCGTTGGGATAGTAAATTAAGAATACCAATAGCACATAATTTCTTATAATTTAAATAAAAATGAAAGCAAGGAAAAGAAAAACGAGTGGTTCAGTTGATTTTTTAACATGGAAATTCAAGCAAAAAAAAATCAAACTAGAGATACTTTTAATTTACATGTTGTAAGGATTCTTGCATGAGAAAAGGAAGATCTTGGTAAAGTAAGGACACATTTAAGGTAGAGATAAATAAATCTAAGGGAAAGAAAATTTATTTTATTTCTCAAATGCCGGTACATTGGCCATTAGATCATAAAAACGCAGGCTCTCCAATATTTCTCGACAACACAATTAAAATTAGTTAGTGCAGAGCAGTCGTCCTGATGAGTAGAGTCCATGACTTGTCCAGAGTTGCATAAAGTGCAGGTCGGGGAATCCTTCAGTTGAAAGCGGAACAAATAGGCATTGAGACAATCGTGTCCTGTTAAAAGTTGGGAAAGAAAAGAAAGGTAGTAAAAATAAAAACTAACTCAAATAACAATCAGTTTGGAAAAATTTTACCCTAATCATAATGTGTCAAGGAAAGTAATAAGAAATCGTTAACTTTTAAAACTAAATATGTGTTTATCAGTTCTACTTCCTTCAAAATACCTTTGTATCAGGATTATCTAACATCAATTTACGAAGCAGTAACGTATTTTCTCTTAAATCAATCTCCTTTTTACGACTAAAGTGTACTTTAAAAACTTTTTAATCATATTTTCGCTCCAACGTTGATTATCACACTAATACCCACACCTACAAACATGATACAGATGCAACTGTCGGAATGACGCCATCATTTTTGATTTGTGATAAAATTAAGGCTAGAAAGCCATTAATAAAACATCAGATTTCTGTTGAGCTTTCCAAAATGATTAATGAAATTCTTTCTCCTTTAAAATATTAATTAGAGATTGTCACATTTATCTCTCGATCTCTCCGCTTTTAAAATAGCTTAATCATTGATATCAACATAATAAAAGATAAGAAACAAAATAACAACCCTTAACATTGCGATAGCGAATAATCACTTCTCGTGCTATAATTAATATACTTTCTTTTCACGATTTGAATCGAATAGTAAATGAATTAAATGTATTTATTTTAGTGAAATAAAGCATATTGTCACTAGCATTTCTGCAAGCACTTAGTTTGTTTGACACACGGACATGGCAGTGGCACAAGCAATCTACAAAAGTGCAATATGTTCACGAATTTGCTTCAAAATTATTTAGTGCTTTTATTTTATTTCGTTATTTTTTAAAGTATTTTGTTGATAATTTTAAAATTTCAAAATGACTATGTCATGGGTTAAGTTGATACAATATTTATTTCCTTTTTGTTTGATAAAGAAAAAAAAAGTTGCTTTTATTTATGTTCATTTTTTTAGCAGTTAACTGAACTGAAGAATTTTTTGATTGAATAAAATGGTTTTTATTTGAAATTTGAATAATAATAAAAATAAAAAAATTTCTTAACTTTGAAGGTTCATAAAAGCAAATAAAGTTGAAATCCTAGATTAAGTTGTGCAGAAATTAGTTTTTTCTTTTCCGTTTTATGATCTTTAACTATTTACTGACATTGCATTGCATCAGCTCACTATTACAGGCGTTGGTTTTAATTATATAACATTATGTTTTGCATTTTATACTTTAAAAGTCTTTGGGACAGTCAATTAAGAATATCAATAGCATAAAATTTCTTGTTATCTAAATAAAAATGAAAATGAGGAAAAGAAAAACAAGTGGTTTCAGTTGACTTTTTAACATGAAAATTAAAAAAAAAACAAAAAAACTAGAGATATTTTTAATGTGATTGTATTATATTCAATATTAGTTTTATTTTGTGTTGAAGTATTATGTCACATGTTTATTTAAGCAATACTCATTCATAAACAAGTTTGGAAACGATAGAAACGTTTTAGAAAAAAAAAAATTGTAGTCGTTTGAATAAACGTTTTGAACTGCATCTTTCATGTACAAATTTAATGCAGACTCCACTAATGCCATTTTATCACCTTTGTTTAAACAATTTGAGCACTATCTTAGTTTCTATTAAAACCAATGAAGACATATTATCTAAGCTGGAAAAAAAGGCATCTGGATTGATAAACACATTCCTCAATTTTTTTTTTTTCACATAACGCAAGAAACATGTCGTTTGACATGTTTCAACTGAAATGTCTCTAAATTCTTACTCGCAAGATCTACAATACGCATGCTCAAGCTCAGTGCGTAAAACAAACGTCAAATCTTTAGATCAAACACAACACATATCTCCTATCAGGCAAATTTCTCGTAATTTTATTGCAAAATGATTCAAACTATTACTTGTGTTGGTAATTATTTGATGTCCAGGTCGATCTTTAACAGGGTTGGCAAAAACCCAGGTTTTTTTAAAAAAGCCCATTGACCCAGGGTTTTTTGGGTTTTTTTTAAATAAAACCCAAAAAAAAACCAA
The DNA here is from genome assembly GCF_026930045.1 of Uloborus diversus. NCBI lineage: Eukaryota > Metazoa > Arthropoda > Arachnida > Araneae > Uloboridae > Uloborus > Uloborus diversus. The sequence continues at coordinate 46,083,729 of NC_072736.1, forward strand.
CTAAAGTTGGGTTTTTTATAAGAAATGTGGGTTTTTTTGTCTTTTTTTACGGAAAATGTGGGGTACTTGTAGAATATTGGAGCGTAAGTATATGGACAAAGTGCAAAAATTGTCTTCGGGTAAAAAAAGCTGGAAAACTAGTTGAAATTCAGCGTTTTCTGGAGAAAAATATAAAAGACGAAAAAACCCAAGAATGGTGAAGTTTCAGATTTTTTAATTTTCATTATTACCAACAGTTAAGGTAAAGTAACTTCTCGAGTGATAAAATGTATTGTACGTTTTTAATTATTACATTTTTTTTTTGCATTTTACTTAAATGTATTTTATTTCGTTATGTAAAACTACTGTAGAACCTCAAGTAGTAATCCCTTTTTACTGAATTCTAGCTTAATCAAGATATTTCTTTGAACTTTATGTTGCATGTTTTTCTATTTCTGTGTACAGAGTAAGAAATATTAAACTTTTTCGTAAGATAATGAAAATACTGCACCTGTTCTGTTTTCTGTCGACCGTTTGAAAAATCTATTTATTTCTAAAAAATATACCTTGTGTTTATTCGAGATTTGTGACGTGTTGGTTAGCAGAAAATAATTCACATGAAAGCCTTTTAACTAGATTAGTTTCCTCTGTACAATCTACAAAAATTGAGAAAATCAGACTGACAGGACTTGGTCAATATAATTTGAGTTATTTATTGACCAGTTAAAGAAAAAAGTTAAAGACATTTATTTAAAATCTGAAGTATTTTTTTAATGACGTTAAGAGTTAAGAAGTACTATTCAAGTTCAAAATTCCTTTTTATGTTCATTGTCTGTGGTGAAGAACAAATAAAAAAGAAGTTTGAATTGTAAAAGTATTTAGATTAATTAATTTTTTAAAAAACTTCTCAGAAAATTAAAAAAACCCCAAAAGTGGGTTAAATAATGGGTTTTTTTAAATGGTTTTTTTCAAAAAAACCCATTGGGTCCAACCCAATTGGGTCCAATTCGGCCAACCCAGATCTTTAATCCTTAGAAAGACAAATTCAAACTGTTTATTAACTTTCAAGTCGATTTTTTAAGCTTTTAAATGAATTTTGGAGTTTTGGTTCGTAAGATTTCTTAGAATCGTGAAGCATCTATTCATCGACTCCAAATATTCTAAAATCTTCAAAAATAGTTTCACTTGCAGTTTGACCAGTAAGTAAAAACCATGTTAAGTTCTAAAAAATAAGAGTAAGTTTTGTGTTCCATAATACGTAGTTCACATTAAAATTTTGTTTGAAGCGCTGAAATTGAATTTTAAGCAAAATTCAATTTCAGGCGTGAAAATTCAACTTGAAGCATGAGTTTTGAAGTTCGGTGTGTACTGTTCAAAATTATTTTCTGCTACATTTAATGAAGATTGGTTTTACATAAACAGCCTAAAGATAACGAAAATGGACACGCTCTGTTTTTATAATTTTTAAGTTAGACACTCCTAAAACTATTTGGAGCGATCCGCGATAACTAGCTTTTTAATGGAGTGACTCTTAAAAAATGTGAGGGGGTAGAAGGCGCCAAAAAATTAAAGAGTGGTATCGATCTGGATTACTAAGCATTACTGGTTACCTCTCCCCTTCCGCCCATATCACGCCTAAATAAAGGTCGCATGAAATGCCTCATACATTGCATGAGTTTTGTGAGCTTTAGTGCAATTTAACTACGTGTTCTTTCTGCATAATCAATTTTTAAGTTGTTTGAAACACATTATTCGATGCATAGTTGGACTGGTTTTAGCCAGTCAGCTAAATGTCATGGTTTTTGCAAAAATCAGAAAAAAACACTACGTTATTATGCGACCTCAGGGCATTTTTTTTTTTTTTTGCAGAATTTCTTGAAGTAGTGCATGCTGTAGATGTGTTTGGTCAATAACACCGATTTCACAGATTTTATGGCCATGTATGACCATCATTGGTTGCATATAACTTATTTCATTTTTCCGTGATCAGACTCATTAGAAAGCATTTAATCCATCATTAGAATTTATTTTCGTTCAGAAGATATGGAATTTTAGGTTGTATTATGGCGCAAAATGGATCAGAAAAGCTGTTCTGTTGGTGTAAACTATAGCAACGAGAGAGGAAAACAAAGTATTTTATGACTTCAACAGTTTGCATGAAATCCGCACAATGGTATAAACTCATATCAGTGTCTCTTGATCTCTTGAGTGCACTTACTATCATGTATTTTGTTACCACTGTCATTGTTTAAATTTCAAATTAGGACAGCATTCAACTCTTGTGTCTGTTGCTAAAACTATAAATTAGTCAACAAAAATTTCAAATTACTTTACCTAGCCTAGAGTAAGCCGTCTACATTCAGTTACGGTTAAAGATGTCAAAGGGTTTGTACTGGCAGATGAAATGGATGATATCTTAATAAATGATGTTTTGGAGAGTTCCAAAAATAGCACAATTTTGGAACATTCTTTATGGCGTAAAAGACAGGAACTAGGTTCGGGAGCACATTCTCATTTGGATACATCTCTATCTCATTTTATTTGCCTTAAATAAGAAAACAGCTGAAGCCCTTCTCCAGTTTTTCTTTTCAAAAAATAGTTGATTCTTTTTGATTTTTCACACACACGCGTACATACGTGAATGTAAAAAAAAAAAGGATACGTAGTAAGAGGTAAGAAATAAAGATGAATCACCCCCCCCCCTTGAAGATTTTCTGGATCTGTCCTTGTTGACAACTAATAGGGTTACTCAGAAAACCTTATGTTCTTCAGTGTCTTAGTTTCATTGTACTTTGTACTTTGATACACTATTTTCGAAGATGCTCTAATTCGAATCTCAAAATATCTGAATGTCAAGAGTTAAAAATTTAACTTCAAATGTCACAGCGTTGATATGATTTAATTATTACGTTAAGGGTTTAATATGACCTTCAATTGTCATTGATTGTTGAACGGAATCAGTATTAATATGTGATTTTGTAGATCACTCTACTTACAGTTTTACTCGAAAAACCTTACGCCTTTTTATGGCGAATATACTTAACCTGTTTTACACTTTGGCACATCTTCACTTTGAAGCTATCTGAAACGTTTTGGGCGTTACACAAAAAGCATATGATGTCTAAAATACAGCTCAGGGAAACTGAAACCCCTTAATGAAAGCGAATCCTTGTTAAACACTTCAAAAGAACCCGACTGCAAGGGCAGCGGAAGGATTTCCACTTGGAGAGCGCTGGGGTTGCCCTTCGGGTGTGATACGGAGAGGGGAAGCTCGGGTTGAAAATGAGAGCAACTCAGGTGGAATAGCAACGATTGTATTACTGCTGAAATGAAACTAGTGAAAGTTAGGGCGATAGAAGGGATTCCTTCTTAAGGTGGAAGTGGAATTGGTGAAGCAGGACGAAGATAGCGGGGAATGAAAGAAGTGGATTTTTATGCTGAGAGTAATCGTTATTTTTGCATTTTTCTGAAAGTAGGCTGATGCACAGTAGGAAAAGCGAGGTTGTTAGAGAGAAGGCTTATTTTTTGCATTTTTAAGCGTACTGAAGATTTTCTGTGGTCTTTCTTTACGTTGTAAATCATGTAGCTATTTTTTATTCGCTTTAATATTTTTAATTTGGAATATACAAACATTTTAATGGACTGCTTTACTGAGTTAAAGCAGTCTATTAAAAATGTATGTATGCTTACTAGTGTAGACCATCTTAAGTCATATGGAGACAAAAAGTACGTAAGTTTTAAAGCAAAAAACTAACGCAGCAACTAACCAATTATGTTTGAATAAATTAGCAAATAAACTGTACCATTGTAATTATACCGGTATATAAATGTTTCTTTTATTTTCTTTTATTTTGAATATGGTGCTTAACAAGCTTTCTTTATTTTTTTTTTAAAGGAAGCGATGTTATAACTTAGAAATCTCAGACTGTTTGGCTTTTTGTATTTTGGAAACAAAAATGGAATGTATATATATATATATATATATATATATATATATATATATATATATATATATATATGTATATATATATATATATATATATATATATATATATATATATATATATATGTGTGTGTGTGTGTGTGTGTGTGTGTGTGTGTGTATGAACTAATTTTTTCCGATATAACCGACTGATGGTCAAGGATGCATTGAATATACAATTCACGATCTTCCTGTAACAATTTGATTTGCAAAATAATTGCTAAGTATATTTTTAGATATTTACTCCCCCCCCCCGCACACAAAAAAAGGAAACCCAAATCTAATATATACATTGAGGCAGTGCGAAGCAAAGGGACGTAAGTGGATATTTTCAAGTTTCGAGTAAAACGCGTTTAAAGATTATCCTAGATAGGCTTTCATTGAAATTTTTCTAAATAGCAGCAATTACCAGGGCTACTAGTACCATCTCTTGCCCCAAGACAGAGGAGAGGCTCACTTATCATGTGTACTGGTTATCTCCAAATTTTTAATTTTGCCACTTAAACCCCTTTGCTTCTCACTGACTCATATATGAACTAATTTGTTCCGATATAACAGAGTGCTTCTCAAGGATGCATTGAAAATCCAATTCACGATCTTCCTGTAGCAATTTGATTTACAAAATAATTACCAAGAATTAGGTCTTTTAATTTTTTTTCAGAAATCCCCCTCCCCCGCCCTTTTGTTCACAAAAATGAAAACTCAAATGGAATGCATATATAAACTAATTCGTTCCAATATAACAGACTGCTCGTCAAGGATGCATTGAATATCCAATTCACGATCTTCCTATAATAGTTTAATTTATAAAATAATTACTAAGTATTTGTTATACTTTTAGACATTTACTTTTTAAAATAATCTTCGGATTTTCTATTTAGCTTTGATTTTCACGTCGAATGCATTTAGTATGGTTAGATCAGTTCACATCAAAGTTTACCTAAAAAACTTCCATGAACATATTTGGTAAATCCAGCTATTTCTTTTCTTCCTTTATTTTTTTTTTTTCGATCGTTAATTAGAAGTGAAAGGAAAATATGCACGGTAATATTCTCTTAGGAAAAAAGGGGATACTCTTAAATAAAATAGCGAAACATTTGAACAACGAGCTCTTACAGTAGTAAAGAAGCGTTTTGACACGTAATTGATTCTTAGGAGCTTTTGTTTTGCTTTAAGAGAGCAATATAGGGAAACTATCAACGCTTGATCTAGTGAAAAACACATTAGGATTGCTTAAACAATTCATTTCCTAAATTTTTTTTTTATCACGTTTTTGATTCTTGTAATAGAATACTTATTTTTCAGCTAAATATATTTTTCACGAGGCCTACTATTTTTTAACTACACAGTTTTTTTTTAAATTGCAAATTTGTTCTCATTTTCTTTTTTCTTCTTTTAAATTCACGACAAGTGGTACTATATTGTACTTCAAGTCTCCAGCAGTTTTTTTAAACATAATTCAAGTGAAAAATCCGGAACTTAAAAAATGTTTTCTTAATTATGTTAACTGTTTTTTTTTCAACTTATACCTGTAACGGTCACATTGATACTTTATCGAAATTTTCTGTGGGTATGATTTGCAGCTGGTAGGTTCTCTGTTTAAATTATAAACAACAGGCATAACTAGTTGCCCAATGATCGTTTCAATTTCATTACCTGAATCCTCTGATCACATTAAAATTACTGCATGAAACTTGTACAAATAGTGTTTATATCATCCTCTTCAATGGTTTAAAGAATACAAGTTTGGGGGAAATCAAGATTTAAAGAATTTTTAGCTGCGATTACCCTAAAAAAATAAAAATCATTTTTAAAAATGTTGGATAGCAATTAATTCCCGAAGAAACGCATTTTCATCCTAATAAAGCTTTGTTATTTAACTCTTTCATACGATAAAACGGAATTTTCGATTTATTGATAAAGTGCAGTTACAAATATCAGTCAACTAGAAATTTTTAGAAAGCAAAAAAAAAAAAAAAATCCACTATCTGTAATCATGCAAAGTTAGTTTCTCTCTGTTTGATTAAACAATTTTAAATAGTTCAAATACCACTAAAGTCCAATTATATACCTCAAACTTCGTTTTTTTAATCCATTTGTAAGAAAATGTAACTCTACTTGCAATGGGTTAAAAACTCACTTTAAACGTTATCCCATCACCAAAGTACATAACTTCTGGAAAAGAGAAAATTGATTCTGTCTTTTGAAATTTGGAGACCTAATTTTACTAACATGAAACCCACAAAAGCTTTCGACAAAGAGAAACTTAGACGAATATCCGATCAAAACTTTCGCCCAAATAGTTTTACGGACGTCTTTGAGACGTCTAAATGTTTCTGCAAATGGAAGTAATTGGAAGTCCCCCAGCGTACTCTGGAGAACGTTTTCAAGCGAAAATTGTTTCTCTTTCAGAATAGAGAGTTAAGATTCTTCTCCGGCTGTGTATACAGAATAGGAATTTCCGCTTTCTTAGTTTTTGAGAACTATCGCCTTGGAAACCTGTAGCAAAGTGAAACATGGGCTCGACGAAACGCGAAGAGGGACTTATTTACGAACGGAGTTGCTTGGCAATCCAAGTTCTTCAAAGTTGGATTTGGAAATGGGTTTGAGACAATCACAACAGGACTTGGCGCGGGATATTTAAGAGCATATTTGTCAGCAGTTTTAAGTCTGCAATCTGAACTTGGCTTCGTTTTAAGTCGGAATGATATTGTAACCTAAATATAGTTTTCTTTTCCCTTTTTTGAGCAATCACGAATAGCTAATTGCTTTCATTTGATTGTTGAATGATGTTTTATCATTTTTCCACGGCCTTTCTCTGCAGCACCACTGTCGACCGGCCTCTCTCAACGCTGCTCAATAGAGAGCAAAGTTTCCAGGTTGCATTTATATCCTACACGCACGCGTACATACACGCACGCCTGCACACACGCACGCCTACACGCATGAACGCTTACACACACATGCGTGCATACACACACATGCGTGCATACACACATACACACACAAACGAACGCCTACAGACATACGAACGCTTGCACACACACGCACGGGTATACAGACACACGTGTGTACATACATACATACAAACTCGCGCGTAAATACACACACGTTTGTGGTTGAAAAAACATAATTTGAATTCAAGATGCCCAAATTTATTATTTTTTTCATTTGTTATTATTTGATAACCAGTTTGGTAATTAATAGTTGATTTCAATCGATGAGACAAAGACTATCTCATAAAAATAATATTGATATTTCAAAACATAAAATTTATCTGTAGAAAAGGATGTTTGAAAAGTACTCGAAAATGAATGCGCTGACACAGCTAGTATGTTGTGGCCAGAAGATGTTCTGCTACATTTTTTAGGAACAGTCTAAGTTTTAAATATCAAGATGCGGCAAACCACGTTGAGCAATCGATACCCAAAACTTATCAGCACCATTTCACATTGAGATCCAACTGTGTACTAATATTTTCTGGATTTCATGCAGAACCTTTTTATCTTGAAAATTACTCTTGACAAAAGAAACCCGTTCAGTTGAGTTTCCTAGTGGAGCGATTGGTGCTAAAAATTGTTTAACACAATTTAAAATTTGACTATCTTTATGTACAGAATATTATCATTAGATTCTTTTTATAAAATTTTGAGTTATTGTGCCAACTAGAAATTGATCCTACACACACACAAACACACACACACGCACAGGAAAAGAGAGAGATATATATGTATACTTCTTTGAGGAAGTTCAACATTTGTATTCAGCACCCGAGTCATTCCATTTCAAACTAGGCAGGAAGGTATAAAAAATGTCATATGACCATCACCGATTTTTTTGAAAAAAATACAGTAGTTACAACTAAGAGACATATGAAATATCCCAAAAGGATTTTGCAAGACATTTATTTCCTTCAGTTACAGCCTACTAAAATTCTGCACAAAATCGGTCATTTTCGAAAAAACCAGCAAAACACTCTATTTGAAATGGACACTCTTTCAAAAATACCTAATCTATTTGAATAATTCTTTTTTCTAAAAAATAAATAAGGACCCATATATCATCTAGACATCGTTTTTGAATATTTGGTTAGGTTTTTTGATAAAGAAAAAAAAAATTGTGGCGAAAAAACTGCTTTTTTTATACCGATTTTATGATTTTTTTCTCCATGATTCTTTTTTTTACTAAACGGAGATGGCAGTCTAAAGCTCTTACATAATGGTTTCATAGCATATTTTATTATAATACTAAGATGCATACAGCCATAGAAATAAAACTTGAAATTTTGAAAATTTTCAAAAGCGATTTTTGAAGTGAGATTACTCAAAAAACCCATTTTTCAAAAATCTAAAAATTGGCTCATTTGAATCCCTTTTAATGCTTAACAAGCGGATATATACCACATCCCGTATTTTTTTCCAGATAATATTTATGTTTTTTGAAAGTGATCTTATCGCCCATGGCATGCATGTAAAATAAAAATGTCTAATAATTTCATTCACTGAAATTCTGATTATTTTAATGCCTAATAGCTGTCATAATGGTGCACTGATCTTAAATGGAATGGCTCACTTTTTAAAATGTCACAATCCTTCAGGTTTTCTGAATTCAAGAAAATCACGAATCTTATACTTCCATCAAATACTGCTATGTCTCATAAAGCAAAATGTTTATTATTAAAGAAATGTTTTGAAGCGGTTGTGTTATCTTTTGAAATAGTGTATAAGTCATTTCATGTCAAGTGACCTAGTGGTCCCAGCTCGACCGCCTTCGAATTGGAGGACATTTTATAGAGGTGTAGAGTGGAGGTGGGTAATGTCTGAACGGCACATCCATAGTGTAGAGATGTCTTTGGAACTAACCTATGCAAATTTTCAGCTCCCGAGATCCAAATTCTGAGAATCTAGGATCTCCCAAAAAAGTGACTCAAAATGGCGGATGTGATTTTTTGTAACAAATTGCCCTTTTTAGACTAAGTTTGCAGAAAATTTTGGCACACTAGAAACCTGAAATTTTAGGAGTTTAAAGTACATTCGGCTGTTAATACATTCAGGTATTTTTTGTGAATTTGAGCTCGTTATCTCTACTAATAATAAAGCTGAAAGTCTCTCTGTCTGGATCTCTGAGGCCGATTTTCATGAAATTAGGCAAAGTTAGTTTATAGCATGGAGGTGTGCACCTCGAAGCGATTTTTCGAAAATTCAATGTGGTTCTTTTTCTATTCCAATTTTGAGAACAAAATTATCATAAGATGGACGAGTAAATTACGAAATAATCATAACGTGAAACCGTAACATGGGCACAAGCCAATTGGCGAGATACGAAATTATCATAACGTGGAACCGTAACATGGGTACAAGCCAATTGGCGAGAAAATTCACCATTCATTGTTTGTTAATATACAGGCGAGCCAAAAGACCTTTTAATTTTTCTATTACGGGCAAAGCCGTGCGGGTACCACTAGTATATTTTAAAGCTCGCGTGTAAACTCGTGAAAAAGCGCGGCGGGGAAATGCTTTCCTGGATTTTAGGTTGTCATAAAATCTGAACAGTAATAAATCAAAGGCTCGTACATCGTGATTATATTATGAAAATATTTGTTTTTAATGAGTTAGAGAAATATCTATTTTCTAAAAGATATTGTCATCCAAAATGGCTATCAAAACCGTTAAAGTAAAAAGTAGCTTACTTTAAAAGAGCTGTAGCTCAATTTTGCCACCTCGCATCTTATTTTCGTTAATACTATTAGAAAGAACAGATTTAATCCTATCGAAATAAGTTTTTTTCTTCAATGATGTTCTTTCCAATAAGAGTTAAAAAATGCGCTTGAAATTTTGTGTGTCGTAACGAATATCCATGTTAATGTCATACTGTATAGCAGCACCTACCAGGACTACTAGTACTATCTCTTGCCCTAAGACAGAGGAGAAGTTCACATACCAGTTTTACTAGTCATCCGAAAACTAAGTTTACTGCATTCTGTGGCAGTATAACGATGGCAATCAACAGAAAAATCGTGCAAACACGAATCGAAAGATTCATGAGTTATGAATTATCAGCCGTTTCTAGAAACCCACCCACAAATCACATTGTATTTGAGCAATACAAATTTTTGAGACTCATTGGAGCAAACATTCTGCTCAATTGGTAACTATTCTTTTGAACTTCTGCTTCAGGGTTAGAAAATTTTTGATTCATATGCACGTTTCGAAAAGAGTGAACAATTCTTTCAAAATATCTTAGTAAAATTTGTATTAATGCACGACATAGAATACAAAATATTAGCGCAAAAGATAATGTTGTTCAAAAATGATTAGATTTTAGTATTTATTCAAACTTTGTAGCCTCCGAAAATAATTTATGTCAAAATACTTTAATTTTAAAAAAATGTAGTAAGAAAGAAAGGAAAAGAAAATTTAGATCTTTAACTTTCAAGAAAGCGACTTCCTTAAATATTCTGTGCATGAACTGATGCAATTTGATATTCATGTCAAGCTTTTTACCATTTCTTTGCTAACAAAGCACTGAATACTACAGAGAATACCTAAAATCATCTGTTAAAACATATTCTGGAATTTTAAAGACAAATAGCAAGAAGATACTGAAAATACGAAATGCAAGCAAAAAGCAAATCTTTAGGGATTAAGTAACATTTTTCTTTTCACAAACCCGTCTAGCTTACACTGGAGACTTGCTTCAAGTTGTCGTTAGAGATGAAACATAGGGGAAAATAAACAGAAAAGGGGGGGAGAAAAATTCCCTGAAGCGTTAAGAACGGACGCTTCTCTGTCTACAATTTTTCAAGAGGACACTGGCTTTTAAGGATTTCTTACGTCAGTTTGAGCAGTTCTCACGTATTTGACATGAAGTGCGTGAGGGGATTTGCAGTCACGAAAAGACGGGAAGAAATCACGTTTAAATTATAGTTTTGCTTCGCCATGGAGTGAGAAAAGTTTCTTATAAGAAACCGGAACTGATATTTTTAGTGTCGTTATGTTTGAAACAAGGACATCTGCTGGGAATTGAATGTTTCATTTCTGAATTAGTGGAATGCGTTGAATATTTTTTTTTTCCACATAGAGTTTTTTTTCTGTGTTTTATGCGAACGTTTTATCATTTTTTGCTAACTTTTCTTTCCGCTGCATTCTCTATTTAAGCACTTCTCTTGCGTTAATGTCCTTATTTTCAATTACCATTACTCGATAGTTAAAAAAAAATGATTGTTGATATCGTGTCGAGCAATTAAATCGTTATTTTCAAAGACCATTAAACGTCAAAATTGCTAATTTTAGGAAAACAACTTTATTACCATATCCAATTGCGCGGCAAAGGGGGGGGGATGAAAACACCCTCCCCCCAGAGCCATTGGTTCTTAGATAAATGCAAATTCTAATACAGTAGTTTATGCATATGAAAGGGCTGTTTTAATTAAAAAAGAAAAACCCTCAGAAGGTATTTTTGATCAAAAACCCCGCCCATTTTGAAGGTCCTTTTGATCAAATAATCCCCTTCAGCAGGTGATTTTGATCGAAAAACCCCAGAAGGTGTTTTTGATCAAAAAACTCCTTCCAAAAGGTGTTTTTGATCAAAAAAAAAATCTATAACCCAGAAGGTATTTTTGATCAAAAAAGTCCCTGGCTGCGCTAGTGACCATATCAAATTATTCACTGATAATTACAATATTATTTATTGAATGAAATAAACCTAAATATGTATCCGTTTTAGTTTAAAACAATGTAATCCTTATAGAAAAATTTTAATACGAAGATAAAAATGCTTTTTTTGAAATTTTAGAATTTGTCGCTTGGCTGATTTTTGAAATAAACGGTTCAATTGAATGAAAGAACAGTGCCACTGCCTCATAAGGAGGTCCAAGCTTCATTATAAAGCAATGAGATCCATTTTCGCCGTGTGTGGTTATACAGGTCCAACCTTCATAACAACACAAGGCATACTGTAGCACCAGCTGACACGCAGTCAATTTTTTGATCCAGAACAGAGAAAGAACAACTCCTGGTTCAAAGCCCTAGAGACATTGACTTATGGGACATGTAGGATGTTGTGACCTTGACACATTTCACGTGCACCAGTCTCCATTTATGCGTACGGAGGCTGTTCGACTGGTTGTCATTGAACCCGCGACTCAGCAGTCACGAGTCGAGGCCTTCGAGATTTAAAGGCCATCCAACTAGCAAATGACGTCACCGTTCGTCAATCCACAATGATATTGGGAAGTGCGCGCTTCGATTAGTATTTTGGTTTAATTAAACTATTTGTTTTATTTATCACTAGCCGCCTGCGGCGACCAGCTGGTCCGCCTTTTTACGCCAGGGGTGCCGGCTGCTTAAACAATTTAGCGACGACATTAATCAATGTTTTTCTCTATAAATCAGTATTATCATTCGTTTTTTTACGCCAATGTTGCCGCCTTCAGCGGCTGCTTAAATAAATTTCGTGGCGGTGTCAATCAATCTATATCTATCTATATCATTAATAATTTGAATAAAATATTTTCTAGATCTGTCTCCAGTTTCGTCGTTTGGAATATTTTTAAAGGAGGGGGAGGGGAGACACAAACGACGTACTCTTCATGCAAATTTTGTCGAAAAATAACAAAAAGCACTTCCACTTTTATGTGAAAGCATTGTTTTTTCAAAGTCATGGTGTATGTGGGGGAGGGAGGGGGGCATTGACACCCAATATGCAAGCAGCCACCTACGGCGGCTGTTTGGCTAACTTGTCATTTACCTTTTTACTTCAAGTTTGCCGCCTTCGGCGGTTCTTTAAATAAATTTGGCAGCAGTATTAATCAATCCATCTCTATCTTTTTTTTTTTTGTGCCATTCACAATTTTACGCCAAGATTGCCGCCTTCGGCGGCTATCTACCTTTACAATCTATCTTTACATTTTCTTATCCATCTCTATTTATTTTGACCTCCTCACCCATTTCCTAATAAAAACAAAGAACACTCAAAAAAACCGCTTTTTTTTATTTAGGAAGAGCAAAAAAAAAAAAAAAAAGCTCAAATTCCCCGTTGTGCAAAAAGTAGCGTTTAACAAAGATAAAAAAAATCTCGCGGTTTTTATTGAATTAATGCGCACAACTATGAAATGTAACGTAATATAGATACAGCGAAAGGTTCAGCTTGGGGGGGGGGATGGAAAAAGAAATAAATGCAATCCCTAAATAAAACAAAACGAGCTGATGTGTGCAACACATGACTTCCTTTTACTCCATTTTAATGTCATTTTCCCATTATTGGCAATTTTAATGTGATTCAATAGTTTAATCTCTAAATATTAAAAACGATGGCCAAATTAAAACCAGATAAAAAAAAATCGCCAAATTTTCCGCCAAGTTGGCGACAAAACTTGGCGACCAAAAGACTGGCGATATATCGCCAAGTGTCCGCCAAATTGTAACACCACTTAAGTTTGCATTGATATTAACAATGATTTCCCCCCAAAAAGGTGCAAAAGACCCCCTTAGGAACATCCGAAAGCAACCAAAAGGGGAGGTGCACAACTAGACCCCACTACGAGTCTATGTACCAAATTTCAACTTTCTAGGACATACCATTTTTGAGTTATGCGAGATACATACGCACATACGCACATACGCACATACACACATACGCACATACATACAGACGTCACGAGAAAAGTCGTTGTAATTACCTCGGTGATGGTCAAAATGGATATTTCGCGTGTCTATACATTCTTAGGCACTTTTCCGCATGTGGTCGAATCGAAAAAAAAAACTCAACATTCATTTGGGGGTGAGCAAAATGGAAATTAAGGGCGATTTTTGAGTGAAATTTTTTTCGCGAATACAATACTTCCTTTTTTGTAAAAGGAAGTAAAAAAGGAAAGAAAAAAAGCAAGCGCTGCCGGAAAAACACGTGGTCATCACGTCAAAAAATGTTGAAGTAAGCTATATAGTAAAAAGAAAAGATTAACATTACTTGCGATTAAGATTCCATCGTAAATATCGAATCGAAACCCAAGTAGTGACGTCACAGGCATAAAAGATTGAAGAACGCTTTTTTCGACTGATGCGTGAAAGGACATGATGTGTTCAGCATTAAAAAAATTGTAAAAAAAAAACTATTGCGTATTTTTAAGAACTTTTTTCTTTTGAAGATGGCGAAATGTTTTTACTATTACCAACTTAAATTTCAGAAATGAGGCTTTGATACTTCTCGCAGGATGATATTAGAAAAAAGTAAAACCCAGGAAAACATACAAATTAAAGGTTTTTTCAAAAATTCATAAAAAATACAAAAATTGCTCTATCTTCAAATTTTTTTGTTCATCATGTTTAAAATTAAATTTCTGACACTATAGTACCAAAAATATTTGTCTGGCGCGATTGGTTCGGGGTCTGTGAGGTTAAATGTACTAAAAAGTGCTAAAAATCACATAAAACATTAAATAACTTTTTTTCTAATTAAAATATCAAAAATCGAAGCCCGAGGTGCACAACTTCAGCAAAAACTACACCTGTATACCAAATTTCATCTTTCTAGGCCTTACCGTTTTCCCGGGATGCGCGCCACACACACACACACAAACATCTTATTTTATTATATGTATAGATTGTCTTCTGTTATTTTAGTATCATTAAAGGTTCTACTTTTCATTTAAAAATATAAAAAGGAACCGATAATCATACATTAAAAAATACACTGATCTTAATTCATAGTATTTTACATAAAAGCATTTATAAGTCTTACAAAGTATTCAAATAACTAAACACGATTTTATTTTACAATCATGTTAAAACGAAGTGATAAATAAACACAGTTTTATTTTTCATTTGAAAATTTTTTTTTAACTAATCGCATTTTAACTACTCGTATATTGTATTGAAACATTAAGTCTTAAAAAGTATTCAAATAAATAAATGAACTTTCATTTTACAATTACATCATGACAAAAAATAATTTTACCATTGTATTTGAATAAGAATTAAATGAAATTTTAAAAAATAAATAAAAAATTTTACTTAAGTAAACGGGAAACATGACTGCAATATGTTTCAAAGACATACAATCAAATTAAAGTACATAATACCAGATTATTAATGTTAACTTAGCTTAGGGCGCTGTTTACTTTGGGGTGCCATCCCCCAAAGTAAACAGCGCCCTACCCCCTTCAATTATGAAAACTTCAAGAAAAATACCCCAAAAACATCTCCCCCATCTCCTTTAAAATTTCAAGGGCACAGTTATTTATAACTATAACAGTTGAAAGACTATCATTATTATGAGACTATGATTCTGACCCCCCCCCCTTTGGAGAGAACTCTCGAAAAATTACACAGGAATTCAACTTGAAAAACGTTAATTAAAGAATGAATTATACAACATCATGAATACTGTATGTTGTACATCTAAAAAATGTCTTCAATATCTAAACAGCCTTTTTTTTTTTTAGAATTTGGCTACTTTTCCATTTTTAGCTTTTTCTGCTGCTAATGATTTTTGTGTGTGGGGGGGGGGGGGCTTAAATAGTTCATCATTTTAGGCTTTTGATAAATTATTTTAAAAAGCATTAATTGATGACAAAGTAACCTTTTTCGAAAAACTTTCCATAGAATGACCATTTCAGCAACTTCTTTCAATACTTAAAACCTCATATATGGTAAATTTAGATCAACATTTTGTTGAGTATGATGTTTTAGGAATTCAGTGTGATAGTTTTGTGACGGGGGAAGGGGGGGGGGGATAACAAGAAGTGTGACATCACGCGTTGTTTATAACAATATGCTCATGCTGAGCAGCGTTACATGTAACAAAGGGGGGGGGGGATTTGTTCAAAATTTTGTAACATCCTTTATGGACGCCCCTTAATTCAATTTATGTTACAGTTTCAGAGTTCCTGAAAGCTTATTAACAGAAAACCCAAGGAGTTCAAAAAATATATAGTTCAAGACATTTTGCCCTTTTTAAGCATAACAAACAAGCATAGAGCATTTGGTAAGAACAAGTTGTGTATCCACTGCTCAAAAGTAATCTTTCGCAAGCCCAGAAATTATGAATACAGTTAACTCAACCACATTTTGTGCATAAATATCATAAAACTGAAAGACAACACTGGAAGGAAAAAAAAAACATATATTTTTTTAATTTACGCACAGAACCAGCTTGTTTGAATAACATTGCAGGGGCGTAGTTGGGGGGAAATGTTTGAGTATAGAACCCACGACCTCCGGCGTTCAAATCTAATCTTCTATCTCAGAACTACGGAAGCCCATCAAGGAATGTTTTTTGATCAAAATAACACATGCTAGCGTATAAAACAATTTAATCGAAACCGAAAATATAAGATTAGTTCAGTTAAAAGCCTGTTTCAATAAACTTGTTTACATATTAACTGAATATCAACACCAAGTTACGTTGCTTCTGATAGCAACAAGTATATTTGCAGAAAATTTTGACATATGTATATTGTCAGCTTGGAAAATCCATTTCGAATAAATGCGTGTACAAAGTTGAAAAAATAAAGAAATAAAAAGTTGCAAGTTAACCGTTTCAAATATTAAAGCAGTATGCTGAAATAACAAATTACATACAAAGATATTAGAAAGGAAACTGACAATTGTTTGTGTAATGGAGGAAAAGTTAAGTAACCTTAACTGCATGAACTCAAATTCTGCATGAACTTGAAATGTAAATTTGTTTATCTCAGAAAAGTACTTACTTCCGAACTGTAAAGTTTATTCCATGAGGCGCCCATTTTTTTCCTTCGCATGCAGGTTATTCGGAAGCTGAAATCGCTGACTCACTTTCACTCAGCAGACAGTTACAAGACTTAATTATATATATTTTTAATTGCCTCTACATTCCGGTACGAGGAACGATGAGATAAATCCAACAGTATTGTACTCAAAAATGTGTTTTCGAAGTTACATATTTCCTATTTCACCTATTTCAGCCAGAGCAAGCAACACTACTGTTTACTGGTAAACTGCACTGCTTTCAAAGTTTCGCGCCAAGTTCATAGATCGACGACTGGTGACGTAACTAAGAGGGGGGGGGGGCGGAGAGGAGTTTTCTGGCCTGTTATCACGTGGGCCACGCACGAGTTCAGCACTTTTTCCATCAGGCCACGTACCCAAGAAGACTCAGCTGCAAGTGCTTTTATTTTTCAAGAATATATACAAAGGTTGGAGCAGTTGCAATGAAATATAGAACACACTCTCCCTGCTAGTTTTTTAAATAACATATATTATGTTTGTATGTAATATATATTATGTTTTACATTTAAGGGTTCTCAGTATTCGTTTCTCAACATTTGCAGACCTTGTGCATTCCCTCAAAAGTGTAAACTACTTCATGTCGTTGTAATTAATTCGGGAATTGTCAAAATGAATATTTCGGGCGTCTATACGTTCTTAGGTATGTATGCACGTGTGGTCGGATATAAAAAATAACTCAACATTCAATAGGGGCTGAGCAAAATGGAAATTAAGATCGATTTTTGAGTGAAAATTTTTTCGCGAATACAATACTTCCTTTTTTGTAAAAGGAAGTAAAAAAGAGCAGTTTTAGGTCACATACGCTAAAGAACCAAAACCAGAAGCAAAATACTATAGTTGGGGTAGTTTTATGAATCGAGACTTAAATTTAGACCTCATTCGATTTTTTTTAAACTCTAAAATACCCCATATGAGGTAGTGAGAAGCAAAGGGATGCAAGTGGCAAAATTAAAAGTTTGGAGATAACCAGTTCAAATGGTAGGTGAGCCCCTCTCTGTCTTGGGGCAAGAGATAGATAGTACTAGTAGCCCTGGTAGGTGCTACTGTACAGCATGATTTAGAAAATAAATCAATGAAGACCTACCTGGGACGTAATCTTTATACACGTTTTACTAAAAACGTGAAAATGTCCACTTACATCCCTTTGCTTCTCGCTGCCTCATACGTGAATTCCTGAGCATCAAAGGACCTCCGTGCTTAATTTGGCAAATATCCTACTTAAACTATGGATTTGCATAAGGAACATATACACACACCCACTTACATTGCTTTTCGTATACATTGCTATATATCGTTGGCTCAGATCAACAGTAAGATATCTAATACCAGAAATAACACAAAGATATCTTACTGTTGCTCTGTGGCGACGATATCTTATATAATTAAAAACTGAACGTATATACCTATGTATCTCAAGCTTCATCTCCCGAACGACAGTGAACTGACCATCGAACCAGGTATCGATGGATTTGTAATCTTCCCGTCTTCATATTTGGCTATTTAACATAATCCTCCGATAATAATTAGCGGAGATATCAATTAAAAACTTAGTTATGACACTTAGATTTCGACATAAAATCCCTACTTTTCAAAGGTTTTCCTCCTTTGAAATTATTATTCAGTGCTTCATCTCAACTTTCAGCAACAATGCTTTAATTAAAATGTATAGCGTGAAGAAAATCATTGAGATAAAAGATCTATTGCCATTTTTTTTTCTCAAATATGAACAGGTAAAAATCTTGTTTTTATTTTGAGGCTTTTCCTGTAATCAGGATATTTAAAATTTTTACTTTTTGGATTTTTTCCGCAATCTGCCGCAAAATTTCACTGACTTTTTTTCTTTTGGTTCAGGCCTGAGTGTTGAACACGCGTCACTTGACATAAATTTCATTTTCGAGGTGGACCGTGCAAAGCCGGACGACGCAGCTAGTCTATGCAATAATTTTTCGTTCTTAATTTTATTACTCGAGGAAGATTTAAGAATACGGAATAAAACCATGTCGAACTTTTGGTAACAACATCGTCGAAAAAATTCCACTGAAATGCTACTTCATTGATAACGAATCCAACAAGTATCACTGGCTGAAACATCTATCCCAGTTCCGCTCTTTATTTTCGTCTGCACACCCTCCACATCGACCAATCACTTTCCTTGGAATCTTCAGCAATATCATTACCGAGTATATTCGGGTGACTGGGCCACCAAATCACTTATCCGGGATTAGCTGGAGCAAAAAAGAGAGTGCAGGAGAAAAAAAATGTGGAAGTTTTTCTCAGGGGAAAGAGTTCTTTCAATGATAAGTTCTTTTTTGGGGAGCTGAATGTCTCTGCTTCCTACAACACTGTTTAGAAGATGACTCAGCTATAAATCTATAGAAATGTTGCAGTTTTGAGGTTATAATGCAGTTGCGAAATAGAATGTGAAAAAAAAAATGAAGTAAAAATTCCGTTCTTCATAAAAATTCATGAAATGACTGTCTAAAAATAACACCAGGGTAGTTATGAATAAACTTACTAAACTTACCCTGTTTTGCCGTAACTCGTTTTAATAAACGTACGTCATTGAAACTTGTTTCAGATATTATATAAACCAAGGGAAAAAGAAATGCGCAACAAGAAAGTGTAATTTAAATTTTTTTCCTACTAAGATTTTTTGGCTTCTTTGTCAAGTACAATTTCGATCGCCAAGTTTCTAGAATTGCCAGAGAAATCTGACTTGGTACTATATAAATCTACAAGTTATCTTCTCATATCTTAAGCTAACCTGTAAATCATAAGCTAGCTCAATAATGGAAAAAAAAGTAATAATAGGGGAAGATGCTGTACCCACGGACGGTTGTACCTACGGACGTTGGTCGGGAAATTCCGGATATCGTCGAGAGAGATCCTAATTGGGGTTCAACGTGTGTCTCAATACCCTCTCAGATACCCCCAGAAAGTTTCAACGCCATCAAACGAAAATTTAATATTCTATCACATTTTTTTGGTTTTAGTAGGGTCTAAGTAAAAAAAAAAAAAAAACGTGAGCAATTTCTTTTTTTTTTCGTCCGTCGTGGATTGTATTATTCATTTTTGTTGTAGGTATCATGATTCCCTATATTTAGAAGGTTTTGTTTCTGATTGTTAAGGTTGTAAAACTGTGGTTCTGTCGATGTGACTGCCTTGCAAAACCAAAATAGCATACTTTGTACCCAAAGACACACAACCATGTGTACCCACGGACAGCAATTTTTAGTCTTCTTTTGTCACACATGAATCTTCTTACAATGTGAAGTACCTCAAAATAGTGCCTTGTCATCAACGTCCGAAATTTGCTTTCAACAATGATGATGAATTTGAAGTGGGCTTGAAGTTATAGTGTTGAAGTAACCCCCACCTGTTGTAGGATCTACAGGTTGTCAATTCCACCTGTTTTCATTTGAAGTCAACTTTTCTAGATTTTTGTTTGTTTAATCTAAACTGAGTTTTTTGTGGTGGGTTAACTTTGGTTAAAGATTTCAATTTGCATATAAATTGAAGTTTTTATGTAGATACATAGAGAGCCATACTATCATGAATCTAGTTATGTATTTTGTTTGAAAACATATTAATTATTCATAACATCATTAACTCTCTTAAGACTAAAAACTTTTTTAAAGAGCTCACTGTTGTTAAAGATAAAGGAAAATTAAAAAAAAAGGAAAAAAAAAACCTTCGATTAATTTTCAAAGTTTAATTTTTGTTGGAGATTTTATTTAATGCTATTTTCAATGGATTTACAAACAAAACATTTGCGAGCAAATTAACGCACCAGGGACGAGCAAATTTACAAAGCATATTGATGAGAAATTCATCATCCATTATTTGTAAATATACAGGCGACCTTTTAATTTTCTGCTACGGGCAAAGCCGTGCGGGTACCACTAGTTAAGAATAAACATTATTTAGAATAAATTTTGTATTTGTAAAGAGTAAAGAAACTCTAAAAAAACGTATAGCCTAGCATCTCTTTTTTTTTTTTTTTTTGGCTACAGAAACCTTTATTTGCAGGACGATAAACTATTACAGACAGTATTTTTGATGTAAAAACACCAATCCTCCCCGCTTCATTGAATAGTGGGAGAATAGATCTCAGGATATTTTGGAGCTCATTAACTGTTGCATCCGACTTCCCGGAAAAAATTCCGTCACTCACTTCTTTTGATTTTATTCCTTTCACCTGGAACTAATCCAGATTCCATGATTAGGCCAGCTAGTCCTCCAAGTATGAGGTAATGATACAGCCAGAGGGATTGGTCGAAAGAATGGGGGTCCGAGGCTTTGGAATCTAGAACTAGACAGTAACCTCCAAGGTTCTTTTCTTTCCATGGCAACGCTGCTTACAAGAAGATATACCTTAATGTACATTTGATACAGAAAGGAATAATGCAGGACATGTATTTTCGGAGCAGGCAAAAGTAACCAGTAGCATAACTTTGTTCTTTATTCATTATCTACCAAGTACCAAGTAATGTTCATAATGAAAATGATGGGAAAGTATTATTAGCAATATATATATTCTTCTTGTTCAGATTTAAATGCCTGATTTGAAACAAATCAAGGGTTCAAAATAAGAGATTTTTCTTGATGAATATTTTCTTAGCACCAGATAAGTATCCATACAATGTTGACAATTTATAGCATATTTTTCAGCAGTAAATAGGGAAAATCACTTATCATATTTGCTCCATGTCCCATTAGTTTCCCTATATTGCACAAAAAAAGAAAGGAAACAAATAATGAAGATATACTTAATTACTATTTCACAGGTTGCAATGTATTCTTTTATTGATAAAACCTTTTATTTATTTATTTTTTTTTTTCAAAAAAAAAAAAAAAAAAGTGTGACAACTAAACTTTTGTTATTACTTTAACATAATATGATGTTATTGTAACTATCCATAATACTGGATAAAATTTGTGAGGAAAGTGCCTAAAGTTAATTATTACGCGAAAGCAAGTGTTGTCGTGAATTGTGAAATGAACAATATTTTCTATGCTAAATCTTTTTTAATACCTGCTGTATTTTAATCTACATATCTGTAATATATTTTATTATCTATATTTTGTGTATACAGAACCACATAGACACAATTTTTAATACGTGAACTTAAGTGCTGAAGTAATATTAATTATCTGTACCTAATACTCAATGAAGAAAGTTGTACTCAAAGGAGGAAATTCATTATTATATTTTAAAATTAGTTTGCTTTTATATTATAAAAGTAAACTTTTTTTAGAGTTTGCTCTGAATATAAATTTAGTATTGCTTTGTATTGCTTGAAATAGTAATGCTGCTAAATTATGAAATACGTAATACATTATCTTTTAAATTTAAAGTATACTTAAGGTTATCAAACAATTTTAACAGTAGTAATGATTTACAAAAATATTTCATGCTCTTTTCCCGTTATTATTATTGTTATTTTTATGATTTTGTATTTCCTTTCAAATAACATTTTACTAAATTATGTTTGCTGCCCAACTAGTTTAAGCCGAACAGTTATTTCCTGTTCATGACATTTATCTTTCGTATGCTCAGAACTTTAAAATAATATTTTATCCTTTGGCACAGCAGTGTGTAGGAAACATTTTATTCACTTCTATTTCATGAATTTTTACCAAGCAGTTGTTGCAATTTTACTTTGAAGAAATTCATATTTATGTGTTTCTGGAAAAGTTTAAAATTTTCATATCCTTCTAAATGGAAACTTCGTTCAATGAGTAATTATAAATACCATTCAAATAAAAAAGTTTTCCCTTTCAACATTCTGATACCATTGTAGCACAATTAACTTTAGTAATTTAAATAGTAAAATCACACTGCAACACTTAGAAATATGTTTGGTCTACAATTACGTTTAAATTTGAAACACATTTTTACTTTAAAAATTTATTACAAACTTCTGCAACTTTGAAGACTAAGTTGAATTTTATTTCTTGAATTATTTTTGGCGGAGTTTCCGAACTAAATTCTAAAGTGGAAATTCTATGTAAAAGAGCAATCACTCACGCACCCATCTTAACACAAACTGCCGCCACCCAAAGAGTCATGAATATAAAAGCAGACGTAGGTCTTTGATGTCATTTTAACACACATCAGCTTCCGCTCCATCAAAATTCAACAGCTCCATTGAAACATCATTGACTTTCAAGAAGTTGCCATTTGGTCTCGCAGAATTCTATCCCCACGGAATTTGTAAGTCATAACCACACCGGCGAGTCCCGCCAAAAGTAAAAACCGAAAGGAAAAAGAACGTAGGGGGAGAAAATTGGCGGGAAAATTCAATTTAGCACCGAAATGACGCACCGCGTGTAAATATAAACGCATTTCCCCAAGATGGCCGAACTGAGTCATGGGCTGTCTAGAAATTCTGTTTGTTCTTAGTCATCAGGACGCTTCTTACCAGGTCAGAGATGGACAAACAAGTGAGGGTGGAGGAGGAAATTAGAATTCCGGTGTGTCCCTTGGCTTTAATTGAGACTTTTCGTCACCACTTTCGCAAACTGTCGGTTTTAGCCCAAAGGAATATACGCAGGGCACCAGTGGGGTTGATCACGATGAAGGAAGTTCCATTAAGTGCGAAGATATTTGCATTAGGTTTTGACGAAAATGAGGTTGTTTCTTCAGGGAAGTCTGCTTCAGAGGAAAGATTCCCTCCTTATGATCAGAGACTGATATACGAAGGGGCACACAGGGCAGCTGCCCCGGGCTTCTTTTCTTTTTATTAGGTGGGGGGGGAGGGAGCTTAGAAATTGAATTTATGCTTTTTGTGACTGATTTCTTTGTTAATTCCCAGTAAATTAGCTTTTCTGTAAAATTTAAAATAAAACTCATTGATTTCTGGCATTTACTTAATAATTCAATTAAGATGTTATCTAACGTTACAAATAACTAGTTATTTACATTACTAACCCTCAGTTCACAATTTAACTGTTTGTCCTTACTGTCTGACCACGGATTATATGGAAAGACAAACATCTGTTTTACAGCCGGAAATGGACGAATCTATTATTTTTTAGCGTTGCCAACTTTTGCAGAAGCAGAGTCTCATTCAAATGAGCGGAATACCGGCATCAAATTTTTACTTTTCTCCCTCATTCAGACAGATTCGTCTTATCTGGACGTTTGAAAATTTCATACAATCCGTGGTTAGACAGTACTCATCAGGACGCTTCTTACTAGATCAGAGATGGACAAACAAGTGAGGGTGGAGGAGGAAGTTAGAATTCCGGTGTGTCCCTTGGCTCTAACGGAGACTTTTGGTCACCAGTTTGGCAAACTGTAGATTTTAGCCCCAGAGGAATACACGCAGGGCACCAGTGGAGTTGTTCACGGTGGAGGAAGTTTCATTATGTGCGGAGATATTTGCATTAGATTTTGACGAAAAAGAGGTTGTTTCTTCAGGGAAGTTTGCATCAGAGGAAGGATTATATCCTTGTAATCAGAGACTGATCTACGAAGGGGCACACAGGGCAGCTGTCCAGGGGCTTCTGCTTTTTTTTTATTTGGGAAGGGAGAGGAGCTTAGATATTGAATTTATGCTTCATATGGCTGATTTCTCAGTTAAATCTCAGTGATTAGCCTTTTTTTTATAAACTTAAAATGAAACTCATTGATTTCTGGTATTTACTCAATAAATCAATCAAGATGTTATCTAATGTTACTAGTAATACTACTTATTTACATTACTAATCCTCAGTTCACAAACTAACTGATGAATCTTGTTCTCAAATATGTATTTTGCTTTCGAATAATCTACGAATTAGGGTACATTACTGTAAATATTTTAAAGATTTTTTTACTTGCTGGACTTCTGTAAATCCCTTTTTTAAAGTTAGCTTCTCAATTTTTAGCTTGAAGTGCTAATATTTTTTTTGAAGAAATTATTTTCAAGCTAATAAAAACTTTATTATTTAGCAGAAATGTGATGACAGTGTGAAGCATTTAAAATAGTTGGTGTATATTTTATATAACATTGTTCTAACTTTTTTTTACAGACATTTCATGAACAAAAGAGTCCCGTTTTTTTTTCTCTCGAAACTCCAACTTTAATACGTCAGACACTGTGTAGGACGATTGAGCATTTGAAGCTCCAAATGAACCGTGATTTTGTTTGTGAATAAAAATAAATCTCAAACTTGCAATGATTTTTTTTTAAATTAAAGAACATGAATTTTACATAATGCACCTTGAAAAAGAAAGAGGTGGGGGATCCCCTCTTTAAATGATACATATTTTTAAAAGCTTCACTTGATATTTTGTGTAACTATGACATTTCACTTCAGCAGATAAATTAGGCGCTTGTGCTTCTCAGTCACAATGGGCTTCCTTATGATGCGGTTAAAACACCAAATAATCTAAGAGATTTTATGCGCAGCATTTTGCCAACGTAGTGCAGTCAAAAATTGGAATGAGATTGGGGTGGTTTCCTTCAGTCAAAGGTACTACTTTTAGTCATTAAAATGGATAGAATGAGCAAAAAAAAAAAAAAAAAACATTGACCCAGAAAATACTTTTATTTTCCCAACAGTTTTTTTTTAATTAATTTTTTAAAATGTCCGATTCTTCAAACAAGGCGTGGTCTTTATGACGTCACAAGTGATGCACTATGGCGCATCTGTTTATCACATTTCCACGTTATGATAGTCAAGAAGCGAATTAAAGACTGTGCTCTCGCTTGCTATCAATCTTATCGTTGCCAATACACGTGAGTAAAGATGCGAATTAAATATTTTGCTCTGTGAATGGCAACATAGAATGGCATTTCATCATTTGTGATGTCATCGGCAAGAAATATAAACAATGCAAAACGCACCAATTTAAGTATTTTTTAAAAATATTAAACTTAAACAAATTATTTTAAAAATAGTTAGATCCTATGTTTTAAGCATGTTCTTTCAGAAAAAAATAATTTTAAAATTTTGGAAACGACCCCATTGACCACATGTGCTTCGCAGTTGCGAAGCAATTTTTCACAGTTGATGAAATGAATAAAAGGAAAAGAAAATGACTATTTTAGTCTTTTGTATGGTAAAAGTTTTCTGACAGGCAAATTAACCTTATTAACAATCTTATTAGCATTAATAAAGTAGCGAAACGAATAACTTTTAAATTGTTCGAACCGTGGTCCATAAAAACAAGATTTTCGATTTTAGGAATGGATCTAAATATAAATTGCTATATCAGTACTTTGGAACAATAACAATAGTAATCAAAAATGTCAGTTTTGCTAAAAATAGATTCCAAAGTTTCTAAATTTCTTCTTGGTGTATCGGACTTTCACGATCCAATCGAGCGAAATTTTAAACACTTCAAAGAATTGAAGGGCTCGGAGCAATAATGTGATATGCCACCCGAGTTTTTTCCGGTTAGCGAATTTCCAACTTTTGAAAAAATTCTACAAATAATTTTTATAGACATTATACATTCTATATTTTGCAATACTAAAACCAGATACGTTTTTCTGACAGTGACATTATCCACTGTCATGTTTTTTTCAATTATCAAAGCAGCATTTAGAACAAAAAACTCATTTTTCCAAAAGTGGCATATCATGTTCTTTCCCCGAGCCCTTCAATTATTGTTTTATGTTATACTAGTTGTACCTGCACAGCTTTGCCCGTAGTAGAAAAATTAAAAGGTCTTTTGGTTCGCCTGTATATTTACAAATAATGTATGGTGAATTTTCTCACCAGTTGGCTTGTACCCATGTTACAGTTCCACGTTATGATAATTTACAATTTATTTGTCCATCTTATGATAATTTTGTTCTTAAAATTGGAACAGAACCAGAACCACATCGAATTTTCGAAAACTCGCTTCGAGGTGCATATTCCCATGCTACAAACTAGCTTTGTGCCAAATTTCATGAAAATCGGCGAAAGGTTTAGGCGCTATGCGCGTCACAGAGATCCTGACAGACAGAGAGAGATCCCGACAGAGAGACTTTCAGCTTTATTATTAGTAAAGCTAACCAACCCTTTTACGGTAGTTAATGTACAGTGGGTCGCCAAATTATTAGGGAATGTGCAAGAGAATGTGCAAGAATTAGACTAATTTTAATTATACTTGAATTACAAGTGACATGGGTTGTTTCAGCTACAAATGAACATGATGATTGCAGTAAAAACAGAGATTATATCAAAAGTGATAGCAAATGTGATTACGGCAATTCAGTTCTAGGGCGCTGCATGACAATGGGGCAATTCTCGAAAAAATGTCCCGTTCGTAACGCTAAGTTTTAAATTTTTTCCAGCTAACCAAAGACTTCAAAAATAATGCTGTTGGGAAACAATACATGCTTTAATATACTATCAAAGCAAGACAGTTAATCCCATATTTAATTGATAGTAACTTGAATAAAGTAAAAAAATTAGCTTTACTCACGGGACATTTTTTCGACAATCGCCCGATGGCTGTTGTAGCAAAGTAAGCTTCACTCTTTTGGACATATTTTTTGCCTTAAATTAACTTTGGTCAAAAGCTAACATAAATTGTTGTTGCTCTAACGTACAAATCTACATTCATAATTTCATGATTATCGAGAAACTTTACTACTTCGAAATAAAACAAAGTGAATAAGACAATTCTCGTCAGTAAATGAATCCATCAAACCAATATTTTATTTACTGACAACTTAATTATTATTAATCAAGCAGTATAACGTTCATTTTTTTGTCTCACATACTCTATGCGACATACATACGCACATACATGCATACGTACATACAGACGTCACGAGAAAATTCGTTGTAATTAACTCGGCAATCGTCATTATGGATATTTCGCGTGTCTATACGTTCTTAGGCACTTATCCACGTGTGTTTGAGTCGAAAAAAAAACTCAATATTCATTCGGGAGTGAGTACAATGGAAATTAAGGTCGATTTTTGAGTGAAAATATTTTCGCGAATACAATACTTCCTTTTTTGTAAAAGGAAGTAAAAAGGAAATAAATTAACATACTGGTTTCATCATAGCTAGAACAATCCTCCATGAAAAAAAAAATGGCAAATTCTTCAAAGCTTGATGACAAGGCAAAGCTCAAATTGATGAGATTTAAATAGGCCGCACTGCATGCATCTGATTTAAAACGCATATCTTTCTTCATTCAAGACAGTTTTATATCCCTGCATACGCTCTCTCCCCCCCCCCCCCCTCTCTCTCTATATATATATATATATATATATATATATATATATATATATATATATTCCATCTGGGTATCTACCCAGGACGCAAAGGTTTGTCGTGCAGAAGCAGTTGGCCGTGGCAGATGATTACCTTGAATGGAACTTTCCCACTCTTCGAAATAATTTGCATAAGGGGGAAGCGTTCTATTTTGAGATATCGGAGTGTCGTGGATGAAATAGAACGTTTTGAAGGATTCTCTTCCCCTTCTTTGAGACACTGTGTTACGATCTAAAAAAAGGACGATTTTTTTTCTCTGACCGACTCACTTTCTTTGTGATATGGCGGATTATTTGGAAAAGGGTGGGATGGAGGAAAAGTAAAAACGTATTTTATTCGAATAGATCTAGAAAGAGCTTCGAAACATTTTTATTTAAGACAGCTATATGAAAATTGAGTGAGCTCAACAACGTCGCAATGCTATTGTGATAGAAAAATGATCAAATATGTATGCTACAGTGTGATTAAAACGAGAAACCAGCGTAAATAAAGCATTAGCTCATCTTTACTAATAATAAAGCTGAAAGTCTCTCTGTCCGGATCTCTGTCTGTCAGGATCTCTGTGACGGGCACAGCGCCTAGACCGTTCGGCCGATTTTCATGAAATTTTGCACAAAGTTAGTTTGTAGCATGGGGGTGTGCACCTCGAAGCGATTTTTCGAAAATTCGATGCGGTTCTTTTTCTATTCCAATTTTAAAAACAAAATTATCATAAGATAGACGAGTAAACAACAAGATTATCACAACGTGGAACCGTAACATGGGCACAAGCCAATTGGCGAGAAAATTCACCATACTTTATTTGTAAATATGCAGGCGAACCAAAAGACCTTTTAATTTTCTCTTACGGGCAAAGCCGTGCGGGTACCACTAGTAAGTAAATATAGCATTTAGCTATTTCAAGGTTACAATGAAGCCTCTTTATCAGTGCAAAAAACTCACCACATTATCAGAAATGCGTGAGAGAATGGACAAACAATGTGATAAAAATCCGAATCTTTTATTGTTTGTTTTATTTCATTCCTTGATACATATGATCTGTTTCATGAATTCTAAAGGAATTTCCTGGTCTAGGAATTCCTAGGCAGTTGACATAATGAGCCTGTTTACATTAGCCAAAAAGTCAAATCATTGTTGGTATTTTTAAATCCAAATAAAATAATTTCTCCATGGTAAGGTAAAAAAAAAAGAATCATATTCTTTTACTAATAATAAAGCTGAAAGTCTCTCTGTGTCGGAGGATGTCTGGATGTCTGTAGGATGTCTGTGACGCGCATAGCGCCTAAACCGTTCGGCCGATTTTCATGAAATTTGGCACAAAGTTAGTATGTAGCATGGGGGTGTGCACCTCGAAGCGATTTTTTGAAAATTCGATGTGGTTCTTTTTCTATTCCAATTTTAAGAAAAAAAATATCATAAGATGGACGAGTAAATTACGAAATTATCATAACATGGAACCGTAACATGGGCACGAGCCAATTGGCGAGATACGAAATTATCATAACGTGGAACCGTAAGATGGGTACAAGCCAACTGGCGAGAAAATTCACCATACATTATTTGTAAATATACAGGCGAACCAAAAGACCTTTTGATTTTTCTATTACGGGCAAAGCCGTGCGGGTATCACTAGTTACTAATAATAAAGCAGAAAGTCTCTCAGTCTGGATGTCTGGATATCTGTAGGATGTCTGTGACGCGCATAGCGCCTAGACCGTTCGGCCGATTTTCATGAAGTTTGCACAAAGTTAGTTTGTAGCATGGGGGTGTGCACCTCAAAGCGATATTTCTCGAAATTTCGATTTTAGTCTTTTTTCTATTTCAATTTTAAGAACCTTTTCCGGAGCAAAATTTAAATAATATGGACGAGTAAATTACGACATTATCATGACGTGGAATGGGAGAGCGAATGAACATAGCCAATTGGCGATAAATTCGTCATCCATTATTTGTAAATATACAGGCGAACCGAATGACCTTTTAATTTTCATCTACGGGAAAAGCTGTGCGGGTACCACTAGTTGTGAATATAATAGATGACGTACTTCTCAGTAATTCAGAACTATTTTAGTCAATTTGCATGTTCTCATGTTAACGGGCTTTATCCGAATTCCGTGCGAAACCCTAATTAAAGCCAAATTGTAGCATTTCTGTTTTGAAACTCTCTATATTCAATGATACCCGCTCGTTCATTAAAGTATAGATCTACATATATTGAACTGTATGTGTATGTAATTTTATGTAATCTTTATATATAAAAATGAATGTTTGTCTGTATGTCATCCATGAACTCAAAAACTACCCGGCAGATTTGGCTGAAACATTCACCGTTTGTTATTTTTGGTACTGGGAATGTTTATAGACCAGTTCGAAAAAAAATCCGATCGATAGTTCCTTTTGTATTCCAATTTAAGTCACAATCCATTGGATAAATACGAATAAACTTATCGGCTGCAGATATTAATTCGCGTGAAAGATCTCATCGATAAGAACTTAGCTGTTGCCATTTTTCTTGAGTTTGAACAAATAAATTCTTTCTTTATTGTTTTATGGCTTTTCATGCAACGAGGGGATTTAAAACTTTTTCTATTTGATATTTTTAGCGATTGATTGACCTTGTAAACTGCCGGAGTACAAAATTTGAGTATAGTCACGGCTTCACTTGATACCTGGACTGATTATTATGAAAACTGCTATATATATATGTATTTTTCCACGGAGAAGGTGCATAATATGCTCATTAGAGCCACTTACCACCAGGTGGCACTGCAGAGTAGCAACTTCTGCCCCGTTCATCCGATTGTCATGAAAATCAGTATAATGATGTATTTTTTTTGTTGGCGTAGCAACGCGCGTCGGGTACAGCTAGTAATTAATGAATTATAGAAAAAAAAAGTTTAAATTTTAACAAATATATCGTTTTTGACGATATATATTTTATTTTCAATTAAACTTTTTGTCCCCCAAATAAGAAGACGACATGTTTGTTGCCACAAAATCCAGATCACATGCATAAGGATAAGAAACGCTACGAAATAACCTTTTCAAAAATGTATCTCTTTCCGATGACATTAGTGGAACACCTCAAAAAGTCTTAAAAAAGAAATTACTATTGGTTTGAAATCTGAACTTAATGTTCTTTCTTGCCACAAAGCTTTCTAAGTTAGTATATATAACAGATTCGTAGTGGCGCATGAGCACTGCAATAAAGAAAGGGACACATTATTAAAGCTTCATAATTTAGATTTTTTTTTCCAAAATTAGAACTATACACTATTAGTTTAGACCCGTGGCTCTCATCCTGGAGGCTATCGCCCCCCTGGAGGCGATTTGGCTCCTTAAATAACTAACACTTCATGGTGGGCGATATTGGGGACGATGAGGGTTAGAAATAAAAACAATAATGAAAAAGAAATGGAACTTCAAATTTCGCCGAATGATGATAATTTTGCAGAATGGAACTCCAAATTTTGTCGAATGATGACAATATTAGTGACTAGAACTCCAAACTTTGTCGAATCATCAGAAATTTGTTTCCGAAAATGGAAATTTCGGGAGGTCACGGTGACTTCCCGTGACCACCCAATATTTTCCTTACTCAAATCGTCTCATTAATTTTGCTTTCAAATTTATGCTGTACACCACTTTTATCGTTAAAAAGACTTGTTCCATAAAAATATTTTCCCTCATAATGCATATTCGTCTTCTATTATTATCAAATCAATGAATACAGCGATGTTCCAATTAACGTTTTACATTGGTTCCAAAATCATTTCTTCACTTCAAATCTCGAGCCATATCATGCCATCTGTTATTGAACCAGACAAAATTTATCACTAGAAATTTATTTTCAAAAGAAACGATCATTAAAACTCGCACAATAGATCCTTCTCAACTTACAAAAAATAAAGGAAGTTTTTCCGGAAAGTTTCCTTCAAATTATTTTTAATGCTTATCAATTCCTTAGGTTTTCTTCCAAGGAAAAAAAGAAACCAAATAAAGGCCAACCTTTTAAAAGGAATTCCTATTATTCCAGATACCGCATTAAGATCTGAAGTTTGAGCGCAATTTTTGTCTGGGAAGAAAGAACAAAAAACAATTGAACTTGAAAGGCAATTTGGAAATGTATCCTGAGGGGGTTGTAGGCATTTTGCAAATGAAATGGTTTTGTTTATATATTTTTGAATTCATCGTAAAGTTTTCTTCTGTTAGAAACGTTTGCTGTTAAAAGCTTCGAAAATATCTGTATATTCATTTACATTTGTTGCATGGCACTTTTTCTCAGATTGAAAAGATAAACACACATTAGAAATACTATAATATGCTTTTCAATCCTCTTGTTATTTTTATCTTCTGACTCATCACATGGCCCAAAATAAGCGTTTAACAATCGTAATTGTGGTTTAGAACCTTGCATTCTGCTCAGCAATTGCAAAGTACTTCCCAACATGACCAAGAAATAATAATTACGCTTGTAAATTCCCATTCCCAAATTTCATATCAAATGGCATTGAAAATGTTATCAGGATTTCGGAATGGGAACTTGGAGGACTGTGTGATCACGACATATTTAACGTGCACCAGTCATCATTATTGTACACGGTGGATGTTCAAAAGGTAGGCATCGAATCTGCTACTTTGCAATTGCAAATCTAACTCCTTACCGATCAGGCCTCCACGGTCAGCTCCTATGACTTATAAGACTTCATTTTATTTTTATTAGTCATTAAGTTATTGTAGACTTAAATGGTACTTTTCAAAGCAATTTCGATCAACGCAAAGCGGAATACTGCATGCTTTGCAAATTATTGTAGAACGTCTCTGTACATTTATTTTTTCAACACAATACACATCTTCGTTTCTTTAAATCACATGGCCAATGTGACATCATACCAAGACAAGGAAACTTGTTGACACGTTCAATTTTTTTCTCTACTTTTGAAGCTTTAGCCATGCAATTATTTGAGAGACTTCATTTGTACAAAATGTAAGCATTTAGCACAGACATATCGAAAAGGTGGAAAATATAGGTTTTGCGTCCATTGTACTGCGTCTAAAATGTTCGCATAATATTATATTTGCATTATGAGCTGGATCCAACAATGTTAGCTCTAATCAAACCCTTTTAGGAACAAAAAGAACTCATAAATGAAATTGGTAAATTATAATGTAAGCCCCATATAATTAGGTGAAAAATGTATTTGCAACAATATAAGACATTTGACATAAAGAATGCAATATCACTTATTTTGGTTATTCTCACAAACGTAGTACAAATACGTTTCGACACTGTTTATTCTCGTTAGATTTAATAATTGCTACAAATTATATATATATATATATATATATATATATATATATATATATTATATATATATATATATATATATATATATATATATATATATATATATATATATATATATATATATATATATATATATATATATTTGTGATTCTCCATGCAATTGTGAAAACTCAAGTATCATGGTTTGTACATAAGAAGTTTTTGAAGGGTTTGAAAATAATTTGCTTACTCTGTTACACACGGAATCAAGTGGAAAACTAAGCTTTCGAAAAATCGTTCTAATGCTAAGCAAAGGTTACAGTTATTGAAAAGCATAAAATGAAACAATAAGTATAAAAGTATTCCTCTGCTTGATATTTCAAGATTTTTTATAAAAATTCAAAATTTTAAATTTTCAAAAAATATTTTACTGTCAAACATGTAATTTAACTGATGTTTTACATTTGTGTTGAAGTTCAACATTATTTTAAATCACATTTTAGCTGCTGATGATTTAAAAGTGGGGCGCATCTTGTTCTCCCTCATACTCCAATTTAGGAGAGGGTGGCCCAAAGAGGGTAGGTTTTTGAAGAACGCTCAAAAATTGTAGTTTTTGGATTTTAATCGCAACAATTTCGGTTTTTGTTCCTAGCAGGGTTCTTGAACTTCACAATAAAAAGTGATTTTTGCATTTTTTCAAACCCAATAATTATTTATTACCAGTCAGTACATTTGTTTATAAAACATAAAGAAATAACTGAGTTAATTAGTAGACTAATTACTTGCCATCCTAAAAAAAAAACTTTTTAAAGTTACACTTGTCCTATTGAAAGAGAAAATCTTAGTCAGCACACGAGTCAAGAAATTTTAAATAAATATATGATTAAATCCTATGCCCGCTTTGCCCAAAAGCACGTTTTTTATTGCAATAATTTTAACCTTGAATAAATAATTAAAAAAAAAAAAAACGAAATTACCATCGTAGTTTATAGGTGGACAGTGTCAGAATAAGTTTATATTATTGACAATAAAAAAAAATAAGCTGGTCGACTAATTACAAAATTTCATTTTTTTAATAGAAATGTATAATTTTTTTTATTTTAAGCCTTCTTGCGCCATGCTGCTTTACTGCTGCTTAGCTGGGACTGATAATAACTCGGGGGTGTTCGGGTAAACACGACATCGTATTCATCGCCACTAACACACTATGGAGGGCATATGAAGGCCTCCCCGCTTTGGGTCACCCTCCCTATATATATATATATATATATATATATATATATATATATATATATATATATATATATATATATATATATATATATATATATATATATATATATATAAATTTTGAGACCCTTCATAACAACTTAGATTCAAACCGTCAATACGTGACTATACACAATTAAATGAAGAATTAATAAAAAAATTATTTGCTGATAATAATTAGAGAAATTGATAAAATGAATCAAAAGTGTTGGACTGATTTGTATTATTTTCAAGAATTAAACGGCTTCAGAAAAAGTAAAAGATAAAGTAAGAAATAATAATAGAAAGACAAATATGTGCAAAAAAGGCAGAAGAAAGTTAAAATAAACAGAAAAATATATGTAAAAGAAAAAACAAATACGAAAATTTAATTTAAGTTCAATGGGATTCAAATGCTCTATTGTAAAGTCAGTTATTTTGAAAAAGTGAATAACATCCATTTCTTATATTGCATTCATTTGTGGATTGACAGTTTTATTCCAATAAGAATAACGTTGATTCAGTTATTATATTGATTTTTCTTTCTTCTGCAGAGTTCTAGTGAACCGCAATGATTTCAATTAAAACACTTTTCCAACTACAAGATTAAACTCTTTTGTTGAAAGTTTTCTCAGTTTCATTGTTCAGCAAATGAAACTAATTTAGATGTTTGTAGATTTTGGATTTTGTTAAGAAAAAAAAATCATTAAGAAAGACAGTTTAAAACAGGCGTTTTGTTTCCGCAATTACCTTTAAAGTTTATTGAAGTTTTGGGCCGACACAGTTTAAGAAAAATTCCTGTGTGCACATGTGTGTCTGTGCTTTTGTGTGCTTAAGTAGTTTGTATTATTTTATTTTAATTATGCTGAATGATGTAATAAATTTTTTCTTATGTATCTGACATAAGAAAATTCGTAGAGTTATAGTTGGGGACCGCAACTATTACAGGGATAATAATGGATTCAAGTAAATTTTTCTGAAGACTGAAATCTTTGGAAACTGCGAGGAAGCTCGACTCCCCGCCCTCCCCCCGTAAACACTCTTCAAATATGCACACAAAAAGCATTGAAATCATTAAAAAAGGAACATTTGAGAAGTTTTTCTTTTTTTTAAAAATAATTTTTAGATTTTTGAATGTGTTTTTAGCCTCAAATGTTCGGAATAGGAAATCCAAAATTTTCGGAAATTTTGGATCACAAACACCCTTAAACTAGTATTATAAAAATGAATTTGTGAAGTAATGTTCTTCAAACTTCTGTTTAAAATTTCTGGAAGGTTTTATTTACTTCTATTGATGGTTTTAGTACGCTTTTACTAAGAGTTAAAGATTAAAATTGTTAAGTTTTATTTACATATTTTGAAGGGTAAATTATTAAGATGTATGAATAAGTTAACAAATAATGAATGATTTCAAAACTTGTTACAATACAATATTTGCTTACTTTGATTTTTTTAATGATATATTATAGAGCATTACACATGTATTTTATGTGTAATTTATTCCATCGTCATGAGTTTTTTTTACCCTTTCAAACTTATTTTTTCTAACCGAGACAGTCTCATTGCCTTAATAATTCTAAAATTAAATGATTTTAAGTTTAAAATACTTTATGAGTTTAGTGAATATTGTTAGCTTATTAGCACGTACATATCTACAGATCCATAAAGTTAAAAAGTTGTTTTAATTCCATGCTTCTCTTACTACTCTAGATAATTTAATCACATCACTTCACTGTAAAAGCAGTTCGGAAACGTTTCTGGAAAACAATAGGCAGATAATAGGCTCAATTTCTGCCAGTAACATATTTTGCGAAAACAGGAACGTTTTCCGCTAAAAGTCAGTAACCTTCCTGAAATTATCACTGAATCTCTCAAAATAATACAGAAATATCCCCGGTAAAAGCCAGTCATGTTTCTGAAAAACTTCCAACAAAACTAAAGTAGGTTTTAAGTAATAACTTGTTGCCGTCCTAATTTACCTAGAAAATCCCGAAAGCGTTGTTGCACCCTTGGCCAAAGCTAAACCAGAATTTCGGGTAAGAACCAAGCAATGTCACTTGCCTGCATTTTTTTTTTTTTTTTTTGCAAAACTACGGAAACCAGAGACTTATTTCAGATCATTGGGACCTTAGCCAACCTGGACGGACCATAACCGAGCTGAAGCCGATACACTTAACAAATTCGCTCAGTCAATGTTTAAACTAGTAGCTAGAATTATTTTTCGCTTCAATCAGCAATCTGCAAGCGCGCAACTTGTAGTAATTCAGGAAAATTATGACAAAAATACTTTATTTTCACAAGAAATTGTTAAAAAACCTGAGAAACATAAAATATTGCACGGAAATAATTAGTAACGTTTCGGAATGTTTTTATCGTGTTGTTTTCCCCCAATTATTAAGTTTTTTACTCGAATAAAACTAGGTATTACTAACCAGCTTGGTATAATGCACACTGAGACTTTTCTTTCAACACAGGGACATTTTTTAAGAATGCAGCCTAAAGTATTAAATTTTAAATTTTTATATGGTCCCACATGGCTCGTAGATAGTTACTTACTAGGCGGTTGGAAGAAAAAATATTACTGTCTTCTGCAATTGCTCTTTTAAACGTTTGTTTCTCTGTTTAATTTATTTTTGCGATCTGTTTCCCCCTGATTCTTAAAATGGCCACTCCGTCGTTTTCCAAGTCATAAAGCTATTCTAAAAGATCGAATATTCTAAGATTCGTAAAACGTTCTCATTATAATTTTATGCTTCAAGAATTTTTCGGGCACACAAAAGCCATTTGGTTAAAACGCATCATACAAGTAGATATTTCTTTCGGTCATAATTTAACTGAATGCTACCATTTCCAACTGGAGTGTTTCATTTAAATTCAATAATTCTGTTGCTTGATACTTGGACTTAAACTAAAACCATGCACGCGTAAACAGCTTGTCTCTGTAATTTCGGATCGCATTGCATAATTTTGATGAATAATATAGAGATAAAGTTAAGAAAATAAATAAGAAATGTTAAAAAGTTGTCATCATATATATACTAGCCAATGATCGGGTAATGTTCCTGATGTCATCAACAAGGAAACTCACGCCACGGAATGATAATTTGATAATATGTTTTGGTAATGTTTAAAATGCAGGGAAAGGTTTTATTGTGACTAGGCTGAACTGGATTACTGGATAACTGTTCCAAGACTGTACATTTCAGGGGAATAAATATCGACTGTTTCATGAAAACTGTGGTAAGACTGTCATTTCAGTCGGTGAAACATATTTCACTTTAAATGTCTGTTTACCGAAAAAAAAAAACAAAACAAGCAAACCTATAACTTAAACGTGGTAGCATCTAAACACGCAAGACACATTTTTACATAAATGCAGAATTAAAAAATGCAGTTTAAATATCCAAAGTGGCTAAGCAGAAATTTCTTACTAAATTGAAAATCGGATTTCGAGGTTGCAAGGTCATTGCAAGAAACGAAATTATAAAGAATAGAACCCTTGTAGCTTCCTTTTTGGATTTTATGCTTGCTGATAAATTAGTAACCTTTTCGTGAAAGATTTATGCTAATATTAATGTATTAAATTCCACCATAAATTTGTCGGTGCAACATATTTCACTTTAAGTGCTTTCTTACCAAAAATAACTTATAATTTAAATGTGGAAGCATCTAAACACGCTGGACACATTTTTAGCATTGTTTTAAACTGTCAGAAGTCACACATCCGCAGTTTTCCTTTGCTTAAAGGCTCTTTTAAGAAACTGTGCCTTCTCACGCAAATGCAAATTTCTCTGTCAAACGATGGCATTTCTGTAGATGCCTAGTGTAACCAAATTTCGAAGAATGATGGGAGGAGAGCATGCTAGGATTTAGAAGGAAGATGTTAGAAATCAAACTTCTGGAATCGGAAGTATTTCATGAACTGAGGTTTGATTTCGGCGTTTTAAAATGAGCATAAATACAGTTTGAGATGGAAAGAATTTAGTTGTTTTATGACTACACAAAGCAAAATTACATGATGTTTCTCTATGTAGGGGAATGTGGGGCAAAGTGAAATAGTTAATATAACTTACTTTTTTCAGGATGAAGAAATTGAAATTTGTTCTGAAAATTATGGTACATAAAGAAAGAACAATATATTTTGGATTAAAATTTGAATATTTTTTAAGTTTTGGCAGTAAATTTGTGCCTTCAAAAAAAAGTGGAAAATTTTCATTTCTTTTTTTCATGGGAGCAAAGGGAAAAATAAAATATTTTTCTAGTCAAATATTTTCTATTCGAATGTTAAAGACATTTTTGATCAAATAAATAAGTAATAATGGAATGAAAGAATAAATGAAAGGGAAATGAAACAGTAAAAAATATTAATAATGACGCTAAGAAGTAAGAGAAAGAAACAGTTAATAAAACAGAGTGAATGAGAAAGAAAATAGGTGAATGAATGAATAAATAAGGGAGCTATTAAACGAAGGAATGTAAATAAAATATAATTAATAAATGAATACGTAAGTAATTTGATAAAAAAATTGAATAAGTACATAAAATGAACTACTTCACTTTGCCACTTCCACTTTGCTCCGCATGCATTTAACATAATGTACAGAGCGTTTAAAATACAAATAAGCTTAATATACAAAAAAAAAAAAAAAAAAAAAAAAAAACTACACTGATTATTATTAGGTTTCAATTAATATTTAAGATGTTGATAACGAGAACTTTGTTACTTAATAATAACAAAAATAATTTTTGACTTACAACACAATATTACAATATGAGTATTAATTTTTGAAAATTGCTTGTATGATCATGTTCTTTGATTTTCAGAGGTAATTTTTTCCTGATTGGAACAGACAACATGTGTTACTGCATAGTTAAAATATTACTAGATAGGTGGCACTAAAAGCAGAGTAAATATTTCAACATTTTACGCTGCCCTACTATTTCACTTTGGCCCACATTCCCTATATTTGAAGCAGCAATGAATCTATACGTTTAAAAACGCTCGAAATCTTCCTATTGAGAAGATTGTAGTTTAGAAGCATGGTATAAGAGACAATGTTAACAAAAATTGGTTTAAGTAAAAGCAGTGTGCAAAAGACAAATGTGTGCAAAAAAGGCAAAAGAAAGTTAAAAAAAAAACAGAAAAAATATGTATAAAAGAAAAACCAAATACGAGAATGTAATTTAAGTTCAATGGGATTCAAATGCTCTACTGTAAAGTCAGTTATTTTGAAAAAGTGAATGACATCCATTTCTTATATTACATTCATTTGTGGATTGACAGTTTTATTCCAATAAGAATAACGTTGATTCAGTTATTAGACTGATTTTTCTTTCTTCTGTAGAATTCTAGTGAGCCACACTGATTTCAATTAAAACATTTTCCAACTACATGATTCAACTCTTTTGTTGAAAGTTTTCTCAGTTTCATTGTTCAGCAAGCATGGTATAAGAGACAATGTTAATAAAAATTGGTTTAAGTAAAAGCAGTCCAACCAATTTTGAATGTATTATTGCGATTAACCTTCCAATGGGCGCGGCCTTTATGCTAACATGAAAGATCATGCGTATTTCTCGGTTTCACTAATTCATTCAGTAAAACTTCTGGCGCATCTCGCATCTGAACCTCAAGAGTCTAGTGAGCTTGTCCTTTTGGATTTTGATTTGAGCCATTTTTATGTTCATTTGAGTTTTGTGTTAGATTCTTAGTGCATGAATTAGTAAATGGAGGGAGCAAGTCGAATAATTGGCTTAGCGAAAGCTGAGGCTAAGACTCCAAGTCACGTGACTTAACAACGACAAA
Source organism: Uloborus diversus (assembly GCF_026930045.1). NCBI lineage: Eukaryota > Metazoa > Arthropoda > Arachnida > Araneae > Uloboridae > Uloborus > Uloborus diversus. The sequence continues at coordinate 46,124,003 of NC_072736.1, forward strand.
TGGTTGACACATTTTGCTTGAAACTAGCGCAAGAAACCTGATTTCTTCCCAATGTTTTGCTTTAAAATCTATCACGTCACTTGGGGTGTTTGGTTCAAGTAAGAAAGTCTTCACCCCCTCCATTTTATCTCTTCTCAATAGTTAGAATAGAAGTCGTGTATCTGAGAAATATGCAAGATCGCACACGTAAGATTTTATTATCATCGATTACCTATGTTTTTACAGGAAGTTTCTTATCACAGTAGAGCACCGTTTAAACGCATTTCTAGAGTCCACCCCTAAAAAGAATCACATAATATTTTATCCCAAAAGAATAAAATGAATACAAAATCGAGTAAAACAAAAATTTACGTAAACAGTCGTGAATATGTCTCAGATACAAAAAGCAGATATGCGGGTTGCTATGGATGCTACAAAACTTTCAGTGCTGATTTACAATACTTTTTACAGAGAGAGAAGAATACTTAAATTCAGACGTTTATAGCGCTACGAGACGTAAAGTTATAAATCGAAATTATACCTATTAGTGTATCTCTCAGATATGCGCGCCCATCAAAAGGTTAATAAACAATAGATGATTGAATATATTTTTATGTTTTGTCCTTCACACACTAATATTATGTAGGGGAACATGGGGCAAAGTGAAATAGTGGGGCAAATTGAAATGGTGAAATATTTAATCTGCTTTTAGCTCCACCTATCTTGTATTATTTTAACTATGTAGTACCATATGTAGTCTATTCCAGTCAGAAAAAAAAAATACCGCCGATGATTTAAGTATTTGGTATTACAGGCAATTTTTAAAAAAATGATACTCGTATTTTAATATTTTGTTGTAAGACAAAAATTATTTTTGTTACTTTAAAATGATAAAGTTCTTGTCATAAACATTTTAAACATTAATAGAGACCTCCTACTATCCAATGCAGTATTAATTTAGTTAATATTAAGTTTATTTGTGTTTAAAAATAAATGTACGCTTTGCCAAGTACATACGGGGCAAATTGATGGGGCAAAGTGAAATAGTTTGCTTCATTTACTCACTCAATCATTTATTGTAAATCATGTAAGTTTTCATTCATTAATCAATTCCTTTACATCCTTTCATTTCGTATTTCAATTATTTCTTCATTCATTCACTTATTTTCTTATTCATTCATTCTTTTACTCGCTCATTTATTTTTCTTCATATATTAATTGATTTTTTATTTAGTCATTCGTTTATTGTTTTATTATCATTTCATTTATTCATTCAACCTTTTATTTACTGATTCTTTTGATCAAAAATATGTTTTATGATCTAATAGAAAATATTTCATACGGAAAATATTTAATTAGAAAAATATTTTATTTTTCACTTTACTCCATGAAGAAAAAAAAGTGAAAATTTTCCACTTTTCTTTAAGACTCAAATTTACTGCCAAAAATAAAAAATTCTATTTCAACACAAGTTTTATTACAAAATAAAATGCCCTTTTTTTTTTCTGTTCAGCTACGTCTGAAACAAATTTCCGATTTGTTCAGTTTGAAAAAACTCAGTCACCTTAACCATGTTACGTTGCCCCACATTCCCCTCCCATATCTACCTACGTCGTGCTTTAGAACTTTAAAATTACATAATAAGTTTATCATCAATTAGTAACAAATTGATGAAAATATTTTTCTTTTTACTTTTAGGAATGTAAACGAAGCCGTGACGGATCTAGAAATATAAATTTATTTTATCAATCCTCAAATTTCCTCAAAAACCCTTCTTAGTGCCATTACAAAGACCTTGTTTCAAAAATATAACTGAAATAAAAATCCACTCTTGATCCGTAACATGATATTAACACAAAAGCACGGTTAATGTACAATGTACAAATGTTCCAGGAATGTCTTGTAATCAAATTACACAATATATTCAAAAACAAATTGCAAATAAAATTTACTCTAACAATTGCAGCTAGAAATGTAATTAGCAAACTTTCTCCAGTGGAGTTAGTGTTTAATTAATTAGAATCAGAAAAGTAGGTGCAAAAACCTCATAGCAAACTTTTCTTATTTTAGCATTTGAATAAGCTAGAGAAGCTCTTTGAAGTTGATTAAGTAAGACTCATTTGGTGGCTTAAGCTGTTTCTTGCTCGACTATTCTACGATCTTCGCAAAATTTCTTCAACTAAAATTACTTGACTGTAAATGTCAAAAGTGAACATAAAAAGATTTAATGTAATTTGTTTTCCATTTAAAACACAGCTTGTAACATGTAACAGCTCTTCCGTTACGAAACTGCCCGGAACAAACAAATACACTAGCTTTAAATGATACAAGGGCGACGCAGGAGCTTGACGTAGAAGCGTGACGCAACAGACTTGTTTAATTTCTGGAATGTTTATAGAATTATTGTGCTTTTATTTTATTGTATTGATAGTAAAATTATCATTTACAAAAAGTCGCATACACGGAATACCATTTTTGCTTTATATTTAAGTGTTATCTTTACGAAACTGCAAGGTAGCGTATTCGAACAGTGGCGTTGCAAAAAATAAAGTTATGAAGTTCAAAGAATAAAACGCATGTTTGTCCAAAAGATAACTGCAGACGATTATCATTGAATAAAAAATATTAATTAAGCATAAACCTAAAATATTTTAACAAAGAAATACAGACAGTATTTATTAAATAGGAAATGCTAAATAAATTTGCATCAAAAATAAAATTGTTTTTACTTGAGTTTGATTATAACGTTTTCTATCTGAAACGCGATTCACTTTCGACTAGATGATAACCTGGAATTGCAAAAAAAAAGGGGGAAATCTGGAAAGGTGAAAAACATGTGCAGTGCACGCAGATATTATTGTAATAAATTTTGTATAGTATGTAAGACGCAAAAGTTTTAAACCTTCCTTTCAGAGTTTTTCGACTATTGTGTTACTGATAAAGCAGCAAAAAAGATCTAATTTTATAAGGGATCTATTGAATTATTTGAAAAGCTCCGATTAGAACCCAGTCTTAAGAGCACTAAGAAACGTAACTCTACTGTAAAGGGTGATCAGCCCTCCCTTCATCTTTGGAGAACAAATAACAGCAACAATACACAACAAAACAAGAATAAAAACGTTCCAAAGTGCTATTACTGAGTCCTAATTTGATAAGAACTAGAAGCCAAAACACCCTATTCCACTTGGGATTTCTTCTTTACCTTGATATCGAAGAATCCAATGAAAAGAACTCTCACCAAGTGCCCATCTGTAGCTTAGATCGATTCTTTTAGCAGCTCAAGCTACTACATAGAACTCTGTAATGATGGTTTTGTGATCTTTGATCGTTAAAATTTGGGGAAAACTGTTGTTTGTGTTTATCTGTGTTTTGGAATAAGTATTATTCTTTCTTCAATATATTCTGTTTACAATCATACTAACAAAATTTCCAGTCTGAAATTTTAGTGATGCTTTTCGAAAGTTAATTTTCACTGACGTGTGAAATATATATTTCTAGTCCTTTTAGCAAAGCTTAGCCAAGTTTTGTTTACCAGGCTTAGCAGCCATTTTATTTTTCGGAACACAAAACAATGAATCAATAGTGAGTGATAAACTTCTTGGTAGAAAAATTTACAGCACGAGTTTTGGAAAATTATTATTTGGATTTGCTAGAAGAATTTTCCTAACAGAAAACTCGAAAAATAAGTATATTTTAATATTAGTAAAATAATACCTTTTTTACAGGAGTTGAAATGAGTATAGCCTATATTTTCGTACTTAAAGACTTTGCATGAAGACTGGCAAACTTAAAAGATCTTTGCGAGACGGTTGTTAGGTATTGTTCATGTTTTAAACCAAAAGTATGTTTTTTAAAAGGTCTATAAATAAGTACTCTGTATTAATTTGTTCCATTTATTACTTAAATTATTACAACGCATGCCAATTAGTACTTAAAAGTATTAAATTTTTTTTATTATTAACTGCAGATAGTTCATGATTATTTTAGGTTAGTAATTTACAGGTTCATTGCTACATATTACAAGACATAGTAGGCATTGATAGCCAACATATTGTCTTTTTAATTTCACTTTAAAACCAACCATTTCACAAAAGAAACGTAAGAGTTCAAGCAAAAGTGAGAGAAAGTTTCACTACAGAGAAGGTGGTTGCTAGATCGTACACAGACAAAAAAAAAAATGCTGATGTGCAGGCATCGAAAGTTGTAAAAATACTACCACAATAAGCCGCAAGTCTTTGCCAATACACCTTAAAAAAAAAAAAAAAATGCTTCAGTATACAATGTATTGTGGCCGTTTTGGACTAAAAATTTTTTATCCTTCAATTCAATTAAACTCATTTTTTTTATTATCTCCATTGTGTAAAACAGTGTAGTTCAACTTTAAACAGCACACACCCATTTAACCCCGAAGCACGGGGTAAAACGGGTTTTCCCCGAGGTAAAATAGGTATATCCCTTTACACAAAATTTAAAGCAAAAAGTAAAAACAAACTATGTTCAAATTAGACCTACACTGTAAAAACTATTCAGAAACGTTCCTGGAAAATAATGGGCAGCTGATGTGCCTAATTTCTACCAATAGCATATCTTATAAATACCAGGAACGGTTTTCGCTGAAAGTCAGTAACATCCCTGAAATGATTCTTGAATCTTTCTGAAGAATATGGAGATCTCACCGGTTGAAGCCAGTCTAGAACTTTCAAGAGAAATTCAGTAGGTTTAATGTAATTTCATGATTCTCCCAGAGTTACTAAGAAAGCTCCTAAAGCATCATTGTATCATTGACAGAAATGCGAGTAAGAACTAAGCATTTCCCTTGCCTGTAATTCTTGCCCTGCAAAACTGCAGGTATCTTGAGACTTATTCGTTCCCATTGGGAGTTTAATCAACCTGGATGGACCGTAATTGAATTAAGCATAGTGCACCTAATAAATACACTTAGTTAATCTTCAAACTAGTAGCTAAAATATTTTTCAAACCAGTGATGAGTCTGCATTGAAGTATTCCAGGAAACGTTTTTGCAAAGATACTTGATTTTATGGGGAAACAGATGAAAACCCCTGAAATCCCATAATGTTCCACGGCAATAATCAGTAACGTTTCGGAATCGTTTTACAGTGTAAGATACACAATGTACATAATATTAAACAAAAACATGATTATATTTCATGATGTATCTGCTATGGATCATTGAAATTAAAAAAAGCTGTTTTTTCTACCCATTTTACCCAGGGTGACCCTATTAATTTACTGAATCATTCAGAATGCCTCAGGACTATTCCAATATATTTAATATATTTATCAAACATGATCTTTTGATACTTTACTTTAAAATGCAATACATTTCATGAAGAAAAACAAAATTGCGCTACGTGTTTTGGTCAACACTAACAGGGAAAAAACAATAAAACAGAAAGCACGGCAAATATACCATCTTCAAACAGAAAAGGAACTAAGTAAAGAATCAATCCTGCTGTATGATTACAGTCTACAAATTTGATAAGAAGGAGGAGAAGACCAAACATTCCCAAACCACAAATCATTTCCTCTTTTGTATCCTACAGTTCTTCGTTCCTGTACTTATTTAGATCTCTCGAGAGGATTTATTGTGTGGATGAAGGTGATTTTTGTTTCTTAAAATGGGGAAAATACTATTAAATGGATATTAGAAATGCTTTTCTTCTTTTACGTAGTGGATAGCAGATTTTTTTTTTTTGAAAATTCTAAAAGATATGATTTTTCCTTTCTCTCCGGCCTTGCTTTGCAAATATCTCATTTAAGAGATAAAAAATATATGTTCAACAAAATTGATAAAAATATCGTTATTTATAAAAATTGCAAATGATTGCAAACCTGTGTTTTAAGGTTGCAACGCACTTTTTTAAAACATCGGAATAAATATTGTATGATCACACTGTGGGAATATATTTATTAATTAATTTCAGTTGAGTTAGATTTCTTTGAGCTGTTTCAAAGTGAAAAAACCTAGTTGCTTTCAAAATTCTAGTCAGTTTTTTTTCTTATGTACAACTCCAATCAGAATCAATTAGAAACGGCCCTGAACCAATTGGGACGGATCCCATTCAGATAATAAGAAATCCATATTACTGGACTTTTTTCTAAAAATGGGGTTTATTTTAATCAATTAGTGTATGTATGCTGAAAATGAATGAAAAAAATTACTTTTAAAGAAAAAAAATAAAAACTTTTGATTAGTCGAATAGAAAAATAACACTTTTCATGCTAAGTGCACTTACAAGCTCTGTTCATTAGTACATCACTTGTATGTATTATGATGCTCTAAGCGAATGTCATTGCTTGTAGAACATCTGGATCAAAGTGAACTGATTGACTAACTTCGCGGAGGGAAGGATAATTGCATGCGTAGGGCGTAGACAAAATTATTATGTTGCGAATCACAGTATGTTTTCACCTTCATTTCCCCCCCTGAAATTCCGAAATCGATTCGGATAATCAGCAATTCAGATAGTTGGAGCTTAGATAATTGGAGTTCTACTGCACTAAATCAAGTTTTTTTTCGTACACTTTACGTTAATGTGGCCACTTTCTGTGGGAGAGCGCATCAGATGAAGACCTGCAGCTCTTCTGTTGACTGATATGAACCTTGTAAAATTGAAGTAAAGTTTTCCTTTTTTAAAACGTTATAATTTTTATTTGACTTATTTTAATCGACTTTATTGTCAAGACAAAAAATTTAATTTTTGGTAGAAACGCAAAAAGCTCTTTTTCTTTGTACTGTATATGCGTTGTAGGGGACTGTGGGGCAAGTTATGGTATCGTAAGTTTTTTAAAATGCCCAAATGGTTTTTTGTTTTGAAAAATTTCAGTGCACGAAAAATAACGACGTATTTTATAATAAAATTTTTATTGAAAATTATTTTGTGGTATTGGCTCAGCTTGTAACTTCAAAAATGGCGGAAAACTTCCCCCTCCCCCCCATGGGGTCAAAAAAATATTATAATTAAATATATTCTATATGAGATTATTAAAAATATCTTTTATGAAATGAATGTGCAACTAAAATATCGAATGAATAATGGAATAGATAGTGAAACAATAAACGAATAAATAAGTAACTCAATGGATTTGTGTATGAGAATTAATAAATTAGTGAATAAAATAGGGAATGAATACAAAATTAGTGAATGAGGGAACAAATAAGTTAATTCTTAAATGAAGGAATGCAAATAATTTATTTAAGTAGGGAAAGACCACCTATATTAGACCCCTAAGAACAAGAGGCCCGTGTTGCTAAATGTGGGGCAAAACAAAAATAATAAATAGGGCATCTGAAACCAAATTTAATTAGGAACCGTCATATGTACTTACATTTTCTGCAAATGTGACGATAATTAAAAAAAAAAATATTTTTGTGAAAGTTGCAAAAGTTCAAGTTAGGAATATATGCGCCTATATTGAACCATGCGCTTCCTAAATTGGACTGTAAGAGTAAATGATATAATAACTTGCATTTGAACTGTACAGTCTTTTTACAGGATTTGCCATAGAATTTCCTTTGCTCTGCGCTAACTTGGTGCAGAGTTGATGAACCCACTGATGGCTTTTCGTACACTAAATGATGCTTTGCACTTCATCTCTATGGCAAATATTGCAATACCGGTTGCTTTGTGCGGTTTTTTGCTCCTTCTTTTGCGGCTTTTTTTGTTCTGTGTCCTTTTTCTGTAACGATGACGTTAGAACGTTAGCCGAAGTAGGTTTCCTTCTTCTGCCTTCCATTTTTTATGCAAAGGTAATATGCGTGCCACCTTAACAAAATCATCAATATAACCAACGATCATAACTTGATGAGAACTAACCACTGACTCCTCAGAACTTGTGTAAATTTTATCTGTGCATTGTTCTTGTGCATCTTGATCGGCTGACATCGAACATGTAAAACCAAGAATGATATAAATTAACGTAGCTTGTAATTAATAAAGAAAGTAGCTAACAAAAAAGGTTAACGAACACAAATTTCAGTCAAATTAAATAATAATAATATTAAGGAGATTTATGTAAAAAAACTGAAATTGAAGCTTCTGGCTAAAAAGAAAAGAAGAAAAAAAAATCTATTTTATGTGGTTGAACCTTCTAAGCAACTTACTTAATAAAAACCAGTGTGAATGCTTCACTAAGCCTTAATTTATATTTAAAGTTATCCTAAATGCACATTTAAATTTCACCACTAAATTATTTTCTATAAAAAAATTAAAGGTTTGTTTGAATTTCATGTTCTTGAACTGGACATCGTGATCCTTGTAATTAATAAAATAACTAGTCAACAAATAACATGAACAAGCACAAATTTCAGTCAAATTGAAAAACTATATCTAATAAAACCGAAATTGAAGCTTCTTGGATAAACACCTAGTTTTACGGGTGACAGCTTCTAAAAGTGGGCTTGAAAAAAAAAACAAAAGATCAAAATGAATTTCCTGAATTAGTGCTAAAATATGCTCAAAATAATCCAAACTACGTTAATAAATTACACTAATCACTTATTTTATAACGTGATAAGTAAAAAGGCTTGCATAATAAGATCGAACACGTTTTCAGTACAAATCACATCGTAGCTCCAGCTATACAGATCGAAATGTGACTTCATCCTCAAAGCTTTCAGACGCAAATCTTTGTATTTCTACCTGTAGAGTGTCGCACAAAACTACGCTAGATTGTAAGCCCCCGGTCCAATTTAAGCAGTGGTCCAATATAGGCAGTTTTCCAGTAAATGAGTATATAAAAGATTTAATAAACAATTGAATAAATAAACAACCTAAACTATTTTACTTTGCTCCGCATGCATTTGAGTAATAGAAACAGATATTTAAAATAAAAATAATTTTTATATTAATTAAATAAATACTGCACTGAGTATTAGTAGGTCTCAATTATTATCAAAAATGTAAATAACAAGAACTTAGTCATTTTTGTAACGAAAATAGCTTTTTACATACAGCAAAATGTTACAACATGAGTATCAATTTTCGAAAACTATTTACATTATCAAATACACTAAACTTCAGAGATAACTTTTTCCTAATTGGAGTAGCCAACATGTGTTACTAGATATTTAAAATCTAGCCAGATAGGTGGTGCTAAAAACAAGGTAAATATTTCACCATTTAAATTTGCTCTACATATCCCTTTGTAATTAAATAGTTTATTTCAGAAACCTGAGTTTCTAATTTCCAGAAAGAAAAAAATATATCACCATATTAAATTGTTTAATACGAAGTACAATCCTTTTTACTGAAAGAAATGTACTTAAAAAATGGATCTCTTCGAGTTTAAAAGATTGTAAAAGATCAGAAATATTTTGGTTTGAGAGTGGCGTACTTAGCATGGGCGTCACACGGAGTGGTAATTTGTGGTGTCCCCCCCCCTACAAATGCAAAAGAAAAAAAATCATGAAAATATGAAATTTATGCAATTTTCAGAAACAACTACATTTGGGTAAGAACACAATTTTCACTGGGCTAATGTACAAAAAAAAAAAAAAAAACAAATAAAAATAAGGGACTGGGGGTTTACCCTGGCAAAATTTTCAAATTTGTAGTCTTAAAAGTGCATTTTAGCTTCATATTTTCCAAAAACTTGCATTTCCACTTTAGGTGTCAGCCCTCCGGTTGACACCCGGGGCGGGCAAACCCCACTCGCCCCCCCCCGTAGCGATGCCACTGGGTTTGAAAATAAAAATACTTTTCCTACATTTTAGAATTTGGTGTTTGACTGATTTCTGAAATAAACAGTTCATTTGTTGCTTACCTAAACCTTTTTTTTTTGTTCTATCCTTTTCAAAAAAAATGTCCTATTTATTGTGAAGGGATGATTTTGATCCCTATGTTATTTAATATGACGTAATAGACGAAACTGAGATTACTTTCGGACTCAGAGGTCATAATTTAGTTAAGGGGTAAAAAAATGTCTTTAACAAGACACATATCTCAGTTGTTACACAAGCTTTGCCTTCAGTTGACGAGTTGACGAGTAATGACGAGTCGCGCCATTGCTGCAGATTCCCGCTAGTGAGCTAAACTTTAACTACCAGTTTGTTGATGCTCTCAGCTTTAATGAGATGACCTCTGCCTCCAGCATGGCTTCTTTCTATTTCAGACTGATAAGACCATAACAAGGACACAACTGCAGTCTATGGATGGGATAAACGGGCAGTCGGCAAATTTCACGTAACAAAATTGATGTTTTTCAGTGTTAAGTGGGAGCAACTAAAAGATGAATATATTTTTTCATTTTTATGCAATTTATTTAGTTTTATTTTTTTAAATGATGGTTCTGTTACAAATGTCTGTTTTGGTTATTAGCAAGGCTGCGGAAACGGTCCCCTGCTCCGTCTCCAACTTCAGAAATTCAAAAAGATTCAACTTCGACTCCTTTATCTCAAAACCAATCCGACTCCTACTTCGACTCCGCAAAAACTAGCAGAGTTGCGGACTTTGAGGGAAAATGACCGACTCTGACTCTGACTGTTTTATACCAAAACCAGTCCATCTCCGATTCTGCAGTCCTGGTTATAAGCAGACGTGAATTCTCCTACCATCCTCATATATATAATAGCCAATGATAATGTAACGCTTCTGACGTCGTAAGCAATGAAATTCGTGCCACGGCACGATAATTTTATAATATGTTTTGGTAATGCTTAACATGCAGGGAAAAGCTTTATTGTGACAAGGTTGAACTGGATCCGGTAACTTAACTGTTTTACAGGTGAGACTGTCGTTTCAGAGGAATGAAGAAGCAAAAAAATGGTAAACAATGAACGCTATCTACCGGAGTTTAATCCACTGGAGTTAAGATTCAAATTTCAACTATCAAAATATCACCAAACAAGCAATTGCTTCATTCAAATGTAAATGCAATTTTCACCTGTCATACCTTGACGGGCGGTTTTCTAATTTGATAATAATAACTTTAAACCTAAATTGTTAAAGCAGATATCAAAGAAAAAGTCGAACTAGTTGAAAACATTTATTTTCAAAATAAATGCTTTTGAGGGTATTTAGAAATACGATCAACAAAGCTAAAATAACAAACGGATAGTTGCTACGGCAACTAAATGCTAATTTGATAATAAGCAGCAAAACATAATAAACTACAAAGAGTTGTGTGTCTTGGGAGCTGGTAGAAATAATCGTAGTTCGTTCTGATCTTTATCTAATTTGTGAAAAATGTTATTTAATGAGGTGCACTGGAGAAACTTTTTTTCGGAACATGTGTAAAGGGATTTCTCTGTCCCTTTTCTTGGTTCCTATGTTTAGAGGAAGTTTTTTTAAAATTTTATTTATTTATTTTTAAACAATCAATCAGTTTAAAAAAGGGAACAGGTTATATCACACGTGAATGTAATAAACATGGGTTGTTAAGGACTTTATTAAAAGAAATATTGAATTTGGTAATAGTTACGTCAATGTATTGTTGATAATTACGTTCTAGGTGTTTTCATTACTATATATTAAGCTGCGTTTATAAAAACATTCGTATGATGAGGTTATCAGTATAAATAAGACACATTTTTTGAAAATCTAAACCCAGTGGCATGACAGCCCATGAGGGCCAAGGCCTACTGTGCCACTCAGTCTTCCTGACTACGGGCTCTGGGGTGCTAGGCAGATGTTCCGGTGAGGTGGTCCGCCTAACGCGGTACCCCCAGGGTTCAGTTCCCAAGCACTTTTGGCACTCATTTTATCTCTTCACTGAAGGGATCAATGATTGAGTCAACCATTCCCGACCCGGGATAGAACCCGGTACTGTGGCACACAAGAAGCGCGAAGCGGAACCACTGAGCCACTAGACTTCACAAGTTTTGATTAAAGCACTAAAAAATAAAACATTCTTTATGTATCTAAAACAATGGTATGTACTACTTATCTGTGAAATTTTTGTTCTTTTCCTATAACAATTTCAGAGAAATCACAAGAATTTTTTGTTTGTTAAATTAATCTATGCTTATTTAATTTTCAGTACAGTCATACCATTTTCATTTTAAACATTGTGTTTAATTTACCCTGTTGCACAAATATCATTTTAAAGGAGCCCTTAAAAAGAGAGCGGAAGATAAAACGAGGAGTATCTGGAAGTCATTTAGCATTGCTCAACTCTGCTTATAGATGATTCAGGAAGTTTATAATTTTTCTATTGACAGAAAATAGTAATAGCTTTCGGAAGAAATATTAAAGCAACCATCTTCCTGTACCTCAAGCTGTCTTAACTGCAACATGCTAATTTGGCACTGTCATCAGATGGTGGAGCAGTTACTTTTTAAAGCTACATAACTGCCCTTCTAAATCCGCATAAAGACTCACTTACAGCGCGTCAAAGTAAGTTTCTAAATTCAAAAATTCTTACCATACATTTAACCTCTTCTGCGCTATCCAAAAGTCGCGGGGAAATGAAATTATTTGAACTATGGTCTTCGGATATCCCTTCTATTCCTTCGTGTAGAAATTGTAACATAAGCAACTTGGACAAAAACTTGAACTTTTAACAGAGAACAATTTAATTATAACACATAAACTACAATTTTAGATGCTAACAAAACTTGTTAGTTAATAAATACAACATGAAGATTTCTGTAACGAACTCGCGCAAAATGTGAAGGACTGTGAACTGTTACGTACCGCGATAAAATTCTAAAGACTGCTATATACCGATAACAACTGCCACGAAGTGCACGAGTCCGGCTAATTTATAGAAACTTAAATACTCAGTTCAGTTCAGTTCTTAGGCGTTTTTCACATATGCCGTGAATGGAATCTGCGTCATCTGGACGAAAGACAACAGCCCAAGCCGCATGTTACAGAGCTGGGAGATACTTGTTCAGTCATACGGAAACCACCAGTTATTTAGGTTAAAAGCACAGTCATTTTCTTGGTCAGATGGCATATACCACAGGTTCAGGACAACAATATTAACCAGATTGCAGTACGTTCCAGAATAGTTATATTACATTAGAAGAAGGCAGATGAATTCGCGTTTCAGTAACCAGGCGTCTGATAGCTCTACAGAACACATATACACTCATTATCAAGGCTAGACTGCTTATACCATGTGTACAGAACGCATATATACTAGATTACTTGACTAGTATGATTTTACTACTCCATTAAGAAGAACATGCATGCTCTTTACAATGATCAGAACGCTAATAGCACTTCAGCAGGACGCAGATGCATCCTTTTCTAAGCTGGACGGTTTATGTTTCGTCTGTAGGACGCAGATGTACTTATTTTCTATCATAGATGTCTTATACCACATGAAATACGCAGATAAAACCTGTAGTCACACCTGATACCCGCGCATATTAATATTTCAGGCAGTGAAAATGCAGATAGTTAAGCCAAAAAAAAAAAAAAAAGAAATCTAAACTTCGACAAAAAAAAAAAAAAAAAAAAAATGTTATCGCATCGTAGATGTTAATGCAATAGCTGAATCTAAGTTAGAAGAAAAATTTATTTCAACTACGTACCAGTTTTGTTATATTAGTACAGAATCAGCTTAACCATTGTCAGGCTAGGAATCAATCATCGCAGAGGCATGAAGATCGACAGAGAAGGTAGGAGAGCCTACAGAAATTGTGATAACTGCCCAAATACGCAGCTGACACCCGGGCCACGTTTTTGACTACCCAGCTAAAATTGCTGATCTTAGGTAGAACTATATGCCAAAAATCTTAATAAAATCTCACAGGCAATCATCAAGACTCATGACTATATCTAATACGACATTTTATAGACACGACAAAACAAAGGACGCATATGTACCATATTAATAGATCAGATGGCTTATCTACACCGGCAGGGATCATATTTATTTCAGTAACAATATTTATACGTTTTTGCTTACATATACACTAGTTTCTGATCTAGTTTCACTTTACGCCATCATGGGAAAAATTGGGGGATCAAAACATGATCTTTTAAATGCTTAGCCTGGAGAAAAACTTCACATAATCAAATGGTTCTACGTCATGCTTAATCTGCAATGGCGGACAAAAAAAAAAAAAAAAAAAAAAAAAAAAAAAAAAAAAAGAAGCTTCATCTATTATGAAAAACTAGAAAAACATTCAAATCATCTTTTTCACGGACATGTTTTATGGTTTGACGATATTGATTCGATAAAGTATACAATTTCTGATTTAATCCCAATCGAAATTTGCTAGGATTAAACAACTGTTTACTCTAAATGGAAAAAGGGGGAAAATTCAATATGTACGACAACGCGAAGCAAAGCAACAGACACACAAACTCTTGTAAATGTGTTTTCTACATAACTGCAATCATATTATGTATACTTAGAAGTTTATACGTCTGCGGGGAGCATTCAAAGTGTAGTACGTACTACGCGAGCTGCGAGGGAAAGCTTTGTGACGGTACCACGTTGAAGATAGCAACTTCTGAATGCACGCCTGATTAACTTCAGGGAACTAGAACCTAACAATGCTTTCCAGCAGTTTGATCTGGATATTAGGATTCTTAGAAAATTTTTTGTACCCGTTAGATGACGACAGTCTTCAATCTAGTACTATTCCCAGTCCAATCTAAAACCTTAAAGCCAGCTTTTTTTCAAGTAAGGAAACAACTCAAGGGAGGAAGTTTGGGGAAATTACATTACCAATACCCCTAAAGTTTCGAAGATGAAAACTTGAAAAACTGGATGACAAAGTCCTTAATGAATGTAAGATGAATTGCATGTACAGAGTTTGCTATTTTACAGAGTGAAGGTCTTGTTGAAAAATGCCATTTCAAGAAGCTTTCAAATGGTTCGGGAAAAGGAATTGCATCCTTGAAATTTCTATAACTAGCCGGCTATTCAAGACAGTTTGAAAGGTTAATCCTGCAGATGTATTTCATCGAAAAGATATCCTCATTTCATTTAACATGTTGCACACTTTTCCACGTTTTCGGAAGTGATACAGCTTTTTCGGCCGTCACTGTGTATGAATACATGTAAATGAAATTCATCAAAAATTTCATTTAAATAAATTTAATAGTCTGATAATAATTGGGCCTATGGAATCTGATTCAATTGGACGTTTTCGAAAAAAATCTATATTTTTGCTTCACTTTCCCCACCCGACACCATAGATTGATGCAACAAACCCATCGCACAGCAAGTACGATAAAAACAACATACATACGGTATTGAATTGATAATCCCCATCTTTTTGAAGTTGGTTAAAAAGCATTGTAAAAAGGAGCACATTTTGCTGCAGATCGCATGCAATATTCATATTCTTTGAAATTAAACTGTAGCCTGTGTTTGGCTTAGAATATTGAATCACTTTTAAAATTACAAAATGATTTCATTATACACTTTAGTGAGGCGAGCAGCAAATAAAGCACATTATGAAATCCAGTCCTCTAATTTGTGTAAAAATAGCCTCTTGTCCTGCTCTCCTTATTTGTGCATTAATTATCCCAGTTCCCTTATATACCATCAGAAAACTAAAAGGCTTTTAGCTATTGATTGGTTTTTGAGGTTGGGGGAAACTTAATTCAGGGAACGGAAAGAAGGAAAACTGAATGCATTGTAAAACTAATTAGGTCTGCAGAAAGAAAAAACTGGAGTGGGATTCGTGGAGCATTATTAAATGTTTTAACAAAGGAAACCTATCAAACGCGATAAATTTAAGACTATTATATGCAGCTCAAATGTAATTCATAGCCAATGATTTAGATCAGCGTTTCTCAACTGGTGGTTCATATTAATGTGGTGGTCCTCAGACGGAATTTTAGTGATCCGTGAAAATATATACATTTGATAAATAGTTTTCCTACGTATATAGCAGATAAAAAGCGAAAACTAACTAACCAACCCCTGCAAAATTTAGAATGAAGAATTTTAAGTGCCTGTATAAAACTAAACAGAAAATTAGACTTATTGCTCGCCAGAAATTGTTGCTTAAGATAATTTTGTACAAGTAATAATAATAATTAAAAAATTAATTTGAACTTTGGCATCTTGAATTCAAATTATATGTTTTTTTAGCAATCACGGTTGTATGTGTGTATGTAAGCGTGTGTGTTTGTGTGTGGGGGGAGGGTATGTGTGTGTGGGTAGTTGTGTGTAGGTGTCTGTACGCATACGTGTGTATGTGTTTTTGTGTGTAGGTGTGTGTGAGGTATGTGTGTGTGGGCAGTTGTGTGTTTGTGTGTGTGGGGGGGGGGTATGTGTATGTGTGGGTTGTTGTGTGTATGTGTTTGTGTGTGTAGATGTATTTGTGTTTGTAGGTGTAACTGTGTGTAGGCGTATGTGCAAGTGTAGGCAAGTAAGTGACGCAACCGTTTTCGACGGTTTTCGTTAGAGGAGCAGCATCGTGAGGTCGGCCGACGGTGGTGCTGCAGAGGAAGGTGGGGGGAAAATAAAATCATAGGAATTCAAAACTGTCAAGTGAAAACAATAAGCAATCGTGATTGCTCAAAAAAAACATGTTTTTCTATTGGACACAGAACTAAAAACATAACGTTGTGTTCTTTATATCGTCGTTTTTTTTGTTCAAAAATGTATAAATATCATCTTTACTTTCTTTCGCAAAAGGTTTACATGGTATTTTGCATTATAAGTTTCAATAAGTTTTGTTATTTGTACCAAGAGTCACCAAAGTCAAAAATTTTAGTTTTGTGAAAAGTTGTCGCAGAGTTGTCATAATTTTTCTGACTATCTTCCACGCCAGAGCCAAGCGAAATTTTTAACATTTTAAAAGATTATTGTCTCTTTATATTAAAGATTATTTTCGCATTATAGATGCACATATAATTCTAAAATATTTTAATACTTTATTATAGTGAACTTGTTTGTTTCAGTTATAAATAAAAATGCTGATTGTCGAAAAACCCAACATTATAGGACTTGGGTAAATTCGATTGTTATAACTCGATATTTTGGTGCTCCACTACGTTGTTTGAACAGTATTCTGCGTGGGCGAATTTCTTTTATAAATCTATACGTTGTCAAAATATTACATTGGCTGTTTATGCTCCAAGGTTTAAGTTTTACAGGGGTTACTTATTCTTCCTGGAAAACTAAAATACTGGGATGTTTTGTTTCAGTTCGTCAGATTTATTTTAATTTTTCCATAGGTTAGTTTAATGTTATTTAGTTTATTGACGTTTTTCCTCCGCACATCATAATCAGTTTTACTTCCTTTTACAAAAAAGGAAGTACTGTATTCGCGAAAATATTTTCACTCTAAAATCGACCTTAATTTCCATTTTACTCACCCCCGAATGAATATTGAGTTTTTTTTTCGATTTAACCACACGTGGATAATGCCTAAGAACATATAGACACGCGAAATATCCATAATGACGATTCCCGAGTTAATTACAACGAATTTTCTTCTGACGTCTGTATATACGTATGTATGAATGTATGTATGTACGTATGTACGGATGTGCGCATGTTTGTCGCATATTTCAAGAACGGTAATTCCTAGAAAGTTGAAATTTGGTACGTAGACTCCTAGTGGGGACTACTTGTGCACCTCCCTTTTTGGTTGCATTCGTTTGTACCAAAGGGGGTGTTTTACACCTTTTTGGGTGAAATTATTGTTAATTTCGATGCAAACTCAAGTGGTGTTATAATATGGCGGACACTTGGCGATATATCGCCAGTCACCAAGTTTGGCGATTTTTTTAGTCTGTTTCAATTTGGCCACTGTTGGTGATATTTAGAGAGTTGAATCACATTGAATTACATTGAAATTGCCAATAATGGGGAAATGACATTAAATTGGAATTGGAGTAAAAGGAAGTCATCTGATGCACACATCAGCTCCTTATTTGAAGAATACAACACGCATAAATAGAGCATCAGATATCCGATGCGTCACAATGGTAATCTCAGTCATTTGGCATTGCCAGGCAAAATATTGAGAAAAAACATCAGTAATTAGGGAGTAAGTATTTTCAGAAACAGTAAGTAATTTGGCAACAGCTTTTAACTATTCATCAATCCTTGGATTAAGGGGGATGTTTCGATAATTGGGAATCTGACGCGATCGCTTCATTTTTGACCCAAATAATTTTATTTTGGTAATCCTGCTGATTTACAGCAACCATATGTGAATAGATGTCTCCGATCTCTTTGTTTTGATTTGCAAAGAAAAATACCTCTCGCGCAGGCGCTGGAGCCAAAAATTGACGCCGATGAAGAAAGATCGTCAGATTCCCGATTATCGAAATATCCCCGGATTAAGCAATAGCATTCAGCTGATACATGATTCTTATGGAAATTAATAAATAATTTAGCTGTGGAACGAAATAATGTAAGGAATTGACCATCACAGAATGGCTATACAAACTATTTAAAGATTCAAAGCTTGTCTCAATCGAATAACCTTAGTTCGTAAAACTTTAAAATCAGCATTTATGGAATAAGTTACGCCTCACAGCTGGTTAGCGAATCTTATGCAGCTAGTAAATATTTTTATCTAATGATGAAATATGTGTAATGGATATTTCTGAATGTTTATTCAGGGTATCTAATAGTTTGAGGCGAAAATTACTCCTTGTAATCATTGAGATAAAGTTCTGAAGTTATTGCAAACATTCATTCATAATTATAGATTAAAATTTAATAAATGTAGTTGTAAACGGTTGAATAAAGTAATGAATAAAAGTAATACAGCGGAAGTGTCAGAAAGTCTGATTTAGGTTTGTTGATATATATTTTTTAAAAAGATAGAAATAATCAATAAGCATAAGATTCAAAAGGTGACCTTGTACACATTTTTTTTTTTTGAAATTTATATAGAGAAGCAAAAACTACTAATGCACCATAAGGCTTACAGAAATATATAACAGAAGCACAAAAAGCAGACCGTTGTCAAAGATCCCACACCCACGGGATAAAGATTTACAAACATGATTGAAAAAAAAAAAAAAAGTAATTCAAGGAATGCATTTGAACATGAAAAAATACTAAATACTTTAAACTTTAAAAAAAATCCAGTTTTAAAAACTCTGATTTGTTGACAAGCATTTGCACACTAAAAAATTCCGAAAGTCTCTAGTTATTTCCTGGTTACGTTGCGCGTTTTCACGGGTTTACACCAATTTCCTGAGCAAAACAAGTATTCTCCCGTTCCTAAAAGTTCCATTAATTCCAATTTCACACTGTTATGAAAAACATTTTTGGCTACCGGTATAAAAACATATTCAATTTCTTCTTTATTAGGTGTTTCGCCTTCTGCTCAGTTGTTTGAACCCCAAACAAGGGCGAAGTGTAGACTCTGGATATTGTAACTTTACTGCAATTGCAAGCAAATAAGTTGTTCTGGATTTGCTTACATCGTCTCTATTTGCTTTAGGAGCTTTCCTATAAAAACTAAAGGGGGCCAAGCTATTACTATTAAGAAAAAGGTTTTCAGAAAAGTTTCCTGAGTTATCCCAGAAATATGACTGACTTCGATTGGGAAGGTTTCTGAATTCTTCAGAAAGATTTCAGGTAAATTTCAGGAAGAACTTTTAGCGAGAAACTTTCCTGTTTTTCCCCAGATATGTTGCTAGCAGAAGTAAATACATTAGCTGTCCATTATTTTCCAGGAACGTTTAGGGTTTTTTAAGAGTGCGTTTAAAATAAAAAAAGAATTAAAGACAATAAGAATTCATTTATTTTTTAAACCAAAATTGGCATTAATCAAAAATGAACTATGATGTATACGCATATCATGACGGGTAATAATTATCCTTTTAAAATGAACATCGAGCAAAATATGCTTTACAAGACCAATATAAATTACTGCTACTGCAAGAATTCGCTATGAAGTTCAAAATTCATACTTACGTTAAAATATTTGACAGTTCTTAACTACTGCCATCAAAGAGTAAATCTTTGATAAACTTATTTAGAATTTTCTAGTAGGATATTCTAGTCATGATTAAACATCGTCTGCTTTAAATGTCAAAATTCCAGCAGCTGATTAGGTAGCGGTCACTTATGTAAATGCCTCATTAAGGAAAGCGTTCTATAAATGTACGTTTATAAACTTCTCATGAGCTTACAACGGTTAATTTTAGGTAAGAGTGCGGGAGGGAAGCATGGGTTGAAAAGAGTTAAATTTACTGAGACATTTGTTTGTTTAGAAGATCTAAGAAATAATAACAAAACATCTTCTAATATACAGGGTGTTCCGTCTTAACCTGCAAAAACCTCTATTTTCGCATCCGTTAGTCCTAGATGCATACTTCCAATTGCAAAAATGTTCAAAATCAGATGCAGAGTTAAGGTATTGAATATTTGAAGTAAAAATAAAAATGAGTAAAAAAATACAAAATTTAACTTTTTATACGGGCCCCAGGTTCCTCAATTTATGTTTAGGGAAATAATCTATTCCAACACGGAAAGTTTGGAATTAGTCCGACAAATATCCACAGAGATATGAAACGCAGCGTTTTATGACTTACACCACTTTACACTCGCTGTCAATAACATCTTTTTGGGAAAAATATAGCAGTTAACAAGTGTTTAAAATTATATGCGTGCAGAGTGAGGTTTCTCAGTGTGTTTTTGCGCATCACGACACAACATTTGCATTTATTTTTGAATAGCTATGAAAAATACATAAATACTTTGTTTTTTTTACTTCGGCAATCTCTCATTTTTCTGAAAGGGTGATAAGTTCCAATCTTATCTTCTGTATTAAAACTTTGAACTGGAATATCTCCCTGAGTTTTAGTCGCACAAATGTCAATTTTTTTTTTTGTGTCAGTAATAGTTTTGAATGGAGTGGTGTAAGTCATAAAACGCTGCGTTTCATATCTCTCTGGATATTTGTCGTACTAATTTCAAACTTTCCGTGTTGGAATAGATTATTTCCCTAAACATAAATTAAGTTACCTGGGGCCCGTATAAAAAGTTAAATTTTGTATTTTTTGACTCATTTCCATTTTTGCTTCAAATTTTCAATATCTTAACTCTGCATCTGATTTTGAACGTTTCTGCAATTGGAAGTATGCATCTAAGGCTAACGGTTGCAAAAATAGAGGCCTTGAAAGTAAAAACGGAACACCCTGTATAAAAATCTCCTGTCACGGTGTTAGTTATTGAATTCCTCCGAAAGGCTCGACCGATTTTCATGAAATTTTTTATGTGTGTTTGGTAGGCATGAGAATAGGAAATATTTCATGTCGCTAAGTAATCAGGGTGTCCCTATCCAGAATTGTTTTTCGAAAATCATTGAAAAAACCATTGTTGAAAATCGTTGTAAAAACCATTGTTAAAATCATTGAAAAAACCGCTGTTGAAAATCTTTGTAAAAACTATTGTTGAAAATCATTGTAAAAGCCTTGCTTAGTTCAATACAAACATTTCATTTGCAGACAAACCGAAGATGGCAACAAACATTTTTAAAATCTAATATGTAAAAATCTTATGTTACAGGGTTCGGTTTCAACTCCTCCCAAACGGCTCGACCGATTTTTATGACAATTTTGGTAGGTATGAGGATAGGTAGTAAAATATATTTCATACTTCTAGGTAGTTAGAGTGCTTCTATCCGAAATTCGTTTGGCTACCAAATGTCAAAATGACCTCTGGTAAAACAATGAAAACCCTCAGTGATTTAAATTTTTAGTTATTGCCATCCTCTGTTAACAAAACAAATGTTTGTAATTAATTTAAACAAGGCTTTTACAATGACTTTCAATTTCAATCTTTGGGAAATTCGCGATTAAAACATAGGAGAATGTTGGTAGGAGGATAAAAATTTGCGAATTCCAAATAAAAAAATGGTCAGTTAAAGAAAAAAGAAGAAAGAAAGAAAGAAAGAAAAAGAAAAAAAAACAAAAAAAAAAAAAAAAAAAACAAGCATTTTCGGCGAGACAAAGCGAATTATTTTTTTTAATGCACCCCAGGTAGAACACAAATTATTTTTCATTTCTCTAATGGGGCTGTTTCTTTCAGTCAAAAGTAGTACTTTTTGTCACTGAAATTGATAGAATAAGCGAAAAAAAAAAAAAAAAAAAAAAACCAACAACATGGACTCAGAAAATACTTTCATTTTCCCAACAATTATTTTTTCATTAATTTTTCAAAGTGTCCGATTCTTCAAACAAGGCGTGGTCTTTATGACGTCACAAATGATGCACTATAAATGATGCACTATGGCGCATCTTTCTACCGCATTTCCATGTTATGATAATCAAGAAGCGAATTACAATTGCGCTCTACGCTTGCTATCAACCATATCGTTGCCAATACAAGTGAGTAAAGATGTGAATTAAGTATTTTGGACCGTAAATGGGAACACTGAATGACATTTCATCATTGGTGATGTCATCGGCAGAAGCGTTAAACGATGAAAGAGCATCGATTTAAGTAATTTTTTAAAAATATTAAACTTAAAGAAATTATTTAAAAAATGGTCTGATTCTATGTTTTTATGCATGCTCTTTCAGAAAAAAATACTTTTAAAATTTTGGAAACGACCCCATTCGCGAGCATCTTTTGAAATTGCAGCAACTTAATTGTATGGCGGTAGAACTATTCATGCAGCATTTAACCTGGCATGGCACTTATATTGAAAACCAGACGCAGTGTGCAACAGAAGAAAACAATCGTCCATGGTCACAGTACTGAGAAAATGCAAAATTATTACCTGAGAGGAATGCACTATAGCATACAAACATTCTCTCGAAGAACACTGAACAGAACACTGAAGTATATTGAGAAACAGCGACAAACTACGTATTCAGCGGCACTCTGTTACTCCTTTCAGGCGATTTCAGACAAATACTTCCCTTCATTCCACGTTCAACGTAACCTGAACAGATCAACGATTGCTTGAAATCATTGCCACTATATCATAATGTGGAAAAGCCCTGCTAAGAATAAACATACGTGTCCAAATGCTACAAGATCTATAAGTTGCTATTTATGAAAATACTGGATGCTTAAAATTGCCCACTAATTTCTGCACTATTGTTGTTTCTCAAAATGCTCTCATTGGCTGCCTATTTCCCAATGTATGCAAACAATACATAAATTAGGAGTGGCTGGCAGAAGAACCATTTTGACAGCAAAAAATGTGGACGTCAAAGATTTAAACTTCAAGATACAGCAGTCATTGTGTCTGGTGACTTACAAATCGATCGATTCAGGTTGCGATGCTAACGAAGCTGCAAATTATACAACAGAGTTTATGTACTCGCTGAATTTATCAAGCATGTTCCGCAAACTTCCACGACTATAAGTTAGATCTCCGGTTATTTTAACTGGAAATTTGAACCTACCCTGTGCAATGGCACCGCGGTTGGTCACTTAAAAATTCATGAAAAACGTTATCAAAGCCACCATTTTGAATGGTGAATTCCGATCCAAAAATATTTTGCTGCCACGAATTCCAATGATTCCCAAATGTGCTAATTGAATTCAAACGCCTTCATTAAGTAAGCATTTACAAAGACAACCAACCTTACGGCTTAGATTTGGACACACCGTGTTTTTCACATGAACATATACGTGGCATGTTCTCGCGTGAGCAAACCATCGAGCTTATTTGTGCTTGATAAAGACGGACTGACAAAAAAATATCGTTCACTCAATTTCTCCTCGAAATGAATACTGATTTTCTTTATTTCATTGTTATACTTTAGGATAAAAATATATTACTTTTTTAATTAAATAATTTATGTGGCAGAAAAGGGTTTGCCGGGTTAGCTAGTATTTCATTAAAAAAAAAAAAGCTTTATACAAATTCCAATGAACTGAACGCTTATTAAAAATATTTTTAAAAAATGTATGTTAGATGTTTTAAGATTGATTTTAAAAGCAGTTAATGCTTAAAAAGTGTAACTTTTTTTTCTTTCACTGCATACAAATAAAAAAGAGAACTTTCAATCAGTGTAACGGTGTATTTCAAAATAACCTTTA
Organism: Uloborus diversus; assembly: GCF_026930045.1. Lineage (NCBI taxonomy): Eukaryota > Metazoa > Arthropoda > Arachnida > Araneae > Uloboridae > Uloborus > Uloborus diversus. Next base: position 46,147,892 of record NC_072736.1, read on the forward strand.
ACAAAAGTGATGATAATTACTGCATTGATGAAAAATATTACTAATTATTATTTTATTTCGATTTTTTGTTTTAAATTTATTAAAATAAATAAAAATTGAAATGAAAAATTATCAAATAAGTTTTTTATTTCAATATGATTTAAGTGAAAAACCAACGTAAATAAAAAACAAATTCTGAAGAAAATACAGCTTATAGCTATTTCAAAGCTACAATGTAGCTTCTTCACCGATGCAAAAAACTCACCGACACAACCAGAAAATCGCGAAAGAACTAACAACCACACAGACACCGGTATTTATACCAAAGAGGGCCAACCAACAGTAATAGTTCTGGACACAAGACAACAATCAACCAATCAGCAGATAACATGTCAACCCCGGGTGTAGAGCACAGTGAGAGACATTTGTTTCCTGGCCAATCGGAAGCCAGGAAACAAAAAGAATAAGAAAACGAAAAAAACCGAAGAAGCACTTATAAAAATTGCTTCCAAATATCACGAAAAAATTAAGTGCTGTAAAAATCATAAGATTAATTAATGATTTTGGAATAAGGTCACTCACTGCTTAAATGTGACTCGTCTACCCTACTACTTTGATCAAAATAGTATATAGTTATAATATATTATTTTCTGGTGTTCTTTAATAACTAAGAGGAGCAAAATTAATTGCATTTAAATTTATAACAACTAATAAAGTACTGAAAAATGGCCTTTACTCGCGTTGGCTTTTGATCGACTCGTATAGTTTCATCAACTAAAAACTAATTAAAGCACCAGCAGCAAAGAATCAAGTACCATAGTTAAAATTTTAGAGATAACTAGTGTAAGTGGCGGAAGACACTGGTATCATCAGTTTTGGGCAAGACATGCTGCCCGGAGTCTTGGTCACTATATATTTCAATGAAAGCCATTCTACGGTTTTCACTTCGCACGTTTTTCTACTCAAAACCGAAAAAATCCGAATTACATCTATTTCCTTCTCTTCCCTAAATTAATCTTATACTGCTAGGCTTTTCTTTACTAACAATGGAGGTTTTTACTCTTTTCTCCCTGTCTTATTCAAACTATTATATGATTTTAGGTTTAATTACTTTTGAAATTAAGTTAAATAAAAAAATAGACAAAGAATAAAATAATTTAAAAGTAATTAAGAGATCAATATCAATTTTAAGATTTTAACGAAGAAAGAATATCTGAATCCTTCTCTTTTGAAGCCTCAACAAACGCAACAAGCGAAATTCTCACGCAAGAAGAAAAAGTCCAACTCAGACAACAATTATTTTCTTTTAATTCGATAGAAACGGCTGAAAGGGATTAGTTTTTTTTCTTTCCAATCTTAGAGTTTCAAAAGAAAATAAAAAAAATATATCATTTAAAGAAATTTATCTGATTTTCCTTATTAACGATCGAGTCGCATAAGATGGCTGGAATCCCTCCGTTTTAATTTTCTTAATGATGAGCTGAAATGAGTTTACTATTATCGTTTCTTCCAGGAAAAAATAATGAAAAAAAAAATCAATCTTTTTGTAATTGCTTTTACGATATGAGAATTAATCGATGAGGTAGAATAAACGTATTAAAACTTAAAAAATGAAAGAAAACAAAATCATCTCCTTGAAATACTAATATTTGAATAAGATATGATTTTTTTAAATATGTAAGAACATTAGTAGGGGGCTGGGAGTTGATTTAGCATGAGATTCATTTAAATAAAAGTGAAGAAGTAAGGAATATTACGAAAACATGTATTTTTTACTGACGATTTTTGGAGCCATCACGATTGCTTATTGTTCTCACTTGACTTTTTTTTTTGGCGTCCTATGATTTTATTTCAATCCCCCCGCCTCCCTCTGCAGCACCGCCGTCGACCGGCCTCATGATGCTGCTCCTATAGCGAAAACCGTCTCCAAGTTGCGTCCATATCCTACATGAATACATACCTACACGCATGCCTATACACACACACACATACACACGCACCCACACACACATACCCACAAACACACATATACTCATATACACACATATACACACATACCCACACACATTCCCACACACATACCCACACACTCATACCTACACACAGACAAACACACACATACACAGACACACCACTGCACACAGACACAAACACACACGCCTACATACACACACACACATGCCTGCACACACGCAAAAAAACACGTGATTGCGAAAATCATAATTTGAATTCAAGATGTCAAAATTCAAATTAATTTTTTTATTTAATTGCTTTTGTGACATTAGAATTTGACGGTCATTCGCAATATTTTTGATTTGAAACAAACTTGATTCTCACTTCATTTAGAAAATATGGATATTTCCTATCTGCAAGAAATGTTTATTTTTTGATCATTTAGTTTTATTTCAATTACAAATGCCATTAAGTCAATGTGGCATAGCAATTTAAATGTCTTGTAGTGTTTTTAAAAATAAATGTAGCTACAAGCAGAAGATGTCTCACTATGTTTCTGCAAATATTAAAAAATATAGTAATCAATACGTCTTTCGTTTGAAATTAATTCAATGCTAACTCATCCTCATATATATAATGGCCAATGATCGAGTAACGCTCATGACGTCATTGACAATGAAACACGCACCACGGCATGGTAATTTGATAATGTGTTGCGGTAATGTTTAACATGCAGTGAAAGGCTTCATTGTGACAGGGCTGAACTGGATCCGGTTATTTAACCGGTTTATTGGTAAAACTGTCATTTCAGAGGAATGAAGAAACGAAAAAAGGGTCAATAAAGAACGCTATCTACTGGAGTTTAGGGTTAATCCACTGGAGGTAGGGTTAAATTTTCAACCATCAAAATGTCACCAAACAGGCAATGGCTTCGTTCAAATGTAGAAGCAATTTTCACCCGTCAAATGTAGACGGTCGATTTTCTAGTTATTGAATAATGAATAACAATTTAAATAGAACAATCACCTTTTTTCAGTGCACTTAAAGACTACTCCTTATACGATAAAAAACTACAGAGAGAGAGAGAGAGCAACTGTTACCTCTCCCCATCCCCACCTGATAACCATTGCTTATGCAACGATTAACTAAAGATAAAAATGGTCCCCCTCCTTCCCAGAAAACAAACACGTTTCGATAAGAATATGTTTATTATTCTGTAAAATGGTTTAGAGATATACAACGAGTTAGTATAGTTATATTTATTGCCCTATCAAAAAACCAATGCCGCAGAACTAAAGAGAGAAAATGCATTATCTCTAAATATATTTTAGCACAAATTTGCTACAATAATGTATTTATATAGCTCGAAATTTTTATATTTACTCCGAAAAATAATGCATTTAGATTTAGTTTTGCTTATTTTCGTACAAGGTTTTAACGATGGAATTTCGAGTATTGTTTTTTCTTTTATGATTACTGTTCAATAATTTTTTTTTTTTGTAAAATAACGTAACATAAATGTGAAAACGCATTCCAAACAATATGCGTATCATACTAAAATACAAAATAAAATACAATACGGTTCCTTAAAAAATATTAAAAAAAGGTATATGAGATAACATAATTTTTTTATCTTCAATATTTAGCTGAATTTTTCTGTCGTAGCGTAATTAATTATTTTATTTCATCACACGGTTTTAACGAACCGTCTTTTAAGTTTCGTCTGCAATCGACTATCCCTAATCGTATTTCAAATGAACAAGCTGAACGCATATTGCACATTATTTTATTTCGCCACACGAAAGCATTAAAATACAGAGAGAAAAACATTTATTGCTGCAATTAGCGGACCAATTTAGATATAAAACGAAAACCAAGTCGAAAGATTTCCCCAAAAATTTCATTCAACATTCAAACAATTTCAAATAGAAAAATACTCTCTTAATAACCTTTATCCTTATTCCAAAATCGATTTTTTCATCGCTTCTAAAAGAACAGTTTTCATTCTTGCTCTTTTCGAGCGATTTGTGATAAAAGAAATGGCATAATGGCTTCATTTCTTTTCTCCGAGATAATGAGCAATCAGAACAAAGAATAACTACGAATATTACATTTCTATTTCATCTTTTAGTTTTTTTTTTTTTCAATTTTTTTTTCTAACTCGTATGTTTTACTCAAGTTATTCCAGGAATATAATTAAAGTAATGAAGAACGCTGCGCTACGTTGGCTGCAAACATTTCTGGTATTCAATGAAGGAGAATGTTTTCAGAGACTTTAAAATAATTATTTAAATGCAAAAAGAATATTTATTTAATAAATTTTCTAACACAAAGGCTTTGTTTTACAGGTCATGTATTTTGATTTTGAAGTTACATTTATTTAAATACTTTTTTCATTTGAGAAGCGGATTTTGCTAAGTGTATTCACATAAAGTACCGTACCCTATGCAATGTAATAATTGAATATTGAAGTCGCATTCTTCGTAATATCAGATATGCAAAAAGGAAATAAATATGTAATGAAATAAATATAAATAAATACTACAAGTCTAAATAAATAATAATGTAGGATCAGGATCATGTGATCATGGTATTTCCTCATGTAATTCATATTTATGGTATTCCCTTGCGTAATCTCCAGATTGCTTGGGAATTTATGTTCTCAGCAGATGATGCAATGCTTGGATTTTTCCAAGGCCAGCTGCCGATGTAGTCACGAGACGTCGTGGCACAAGCAGAAGGAGAACAGAGCGGAATCGAGTAAGACGTGGACGGGCGAAGACGGTCGCCGAAAGAATATGTCTTTTGTGTGTGTGTTCTATGTTGTGTGCCGTCTATTTTGTGGAATAAACTCTTTGTTAACTGTGACTTGGAGTCATTTCCCATAATAAAATAAATATAAGCAAATAATAGATAAATATTAATAAATAATAAATAAATATAAACAAAAAATAAATAAATATAAACAAATAGTAAATAAATAGAAACAAGTAAAAAATAAATAGAAATAAATATTAAAATTAGCCCAAAAAAATAAAGAAAGAAAAGTAATATAATCAGTATAATGTAGAATTTAATAAAAACTAAATAAATAAACTCAAAAAAAAAAAAAAAAAAAATCCTCATCTATCCTTTCCAGTAATTTGTCTAAGAATCAGCTATTTGTTCAACATCTGAAAATCTTATAATTCGAGCACATTTTGAATCATATCCAGAAATGTAATTAATCAATTTTACTTACGCATAAGTAGTGCTGTATTAGGGAAACATGATTGGGGCAATTCACCTTTTTGGAAGGTACGCGTCACAGCTGGTGACTTTTCGTTACGCCAAAAAAAAGCAAGTTTAGAAAATTTAGCCAGAAAGCAGATATTAATTTTTGAAGGAGGTTTGAAACCAATTAACATTCATTTTGCAATAATAAACCAAATGTTTCAGAAAACGTATACCTGTCACCTATTCCTCCCCCCAACTACAGATAAATTCCGAGAAATTTGTCAGTCTACTTATTCAGATAAATCTTTTAATCACCTTCGTTGCATTTGTTTTGATGCACATGATTTACGCACTTTCAATCATCATCAAAAGTAGAACTTTATAAAAATTAATTAAAATTGTAAAAATATATCTTTTTTTTTGAGCAATCACGATCGCTTATTGTTCTCACTTGACTGTTTTTGGCGTCCTATCATTTTATTTTCCCGCCAGCACCCTCTGCAGCATCACCGTCGACCGGCTCCTCACGATGCTGCTCCTATAGCGAAAACCGTCTCCAGGTTGCATCCATATGCTACATACACACGCATACATATACAACTACACACACAAACACATACACAAACACATACACAAACACATACACACATTCAAACACATACACACACACGCATACACCTACACACACATACACAAACACATACACACACAAACACATTCACACACAAACACATACACACACGCATACATACAGACATCAACACATACACAAAAACACACACACACATATACACAACTACCCACACACTCATGCCTGTACACAGACACAAACACACATGCCTACACACACATACCCCTACACACAAACACACATATCCCCCACACACACAAACACACATATCCCCCTACACACACAAACACACACACACACACGTGATTGCGAAAAGCATAATTTAAATTCAAGATGACAAAATTCAAATTAATTTCTTTTTTTTTTGAGTTTGCTTAAACAAAAACACTGTAAATCTGAGGAAGATAATGTTATACTTACTTAAACTTGAGCTTCTTTCTTGTAACTAGTCCTCTTATATATATAACAGCGAACGATCGAACAACGCTCCTGACGTCATCAACAATGAAACTACGAAATGATAATTTGATAATATTTTTTTGGTAATGTTTGACATGCAGCAAAATGCTTTATTTTGATGAGGCTGAACTGAATCCGGTATCTTAACTGTTTTACTAGTAAGACTCATTTTAGGAGAATAAAAAAACGGAACAGTGGTCAACAATGAAAGCTGTCTACTAGAGTTTAGAGATAGGAGCTAGGTTAAAATTTCAATTATCATCACCAAACAGGCAATTGCTTCGTACAAATGGTGAACTTATTTTCCCCCGTCATACCTTGACGGGCGATTTTCTAGTGAATATATATTAGCAGTGTGTCTCACATACCAGCTAAATGTATTTTTGGGCATGTAAATGACTCAAATCGTGCCACGAAGTTATTGTGCGTGAATTTCAAACATAACCAAAACATTTAAAGGGTTATTTCTTAGGTTTTATCAAAGCACAGATTATGAAAATTGTTGCTAGCGCATAGAATAAAAGTACATTGGCACTATAACAGATTTATCACTATTCAAACTGATGATTTTCTACTGCTGCCATGTTTGGTAGATTCTTTATTTGGTGATATCAAATATTTTGTCTTCTAAAACTACTTTTTAATAAGAAGGCCATTTAACAATATTAAATGTTTTGTTAAAATGTAAAATAATTCACACAAAAAAAAAAAAATGTTTTTGGAAGCTATTAAAATCTAAAATAATGCTCCAAATAAATAAAACATGCCAATGAGTGTTATTAAAAGTTGCTTTAAAATCTAGAACAAAAAAATGATGAGCAAACATGGGGGTGAGCTATACGAGAATTTTCTATTTGTTCCAAGGTAGAAAGTAAGCCAGTTGCCAGTGTATCCTTTTCTCTTGTCCAATTTGAAAGGGTCACTACATTGTTTAATGACTTTTTTCTTTTAAGGGGTTCGAGACACAAAAATCGTCAAATTTTGCAATTTTTTAAAGTTATTTTTAAAAAAATCCGTTTTTTTTCCCCCTGCTTGAAAGGACGTTTGAATCTTTTTTCTAGCTCAATTAGAACAAAAGATATAATTATTTTTGTTGCATGCAGTTAACTAACATTATATTTAACTTTAAAACTTTAAATGCGTTTTTCTCCCTGATGCAATTTTTCCCGATTTTTTTCATTCAAACTGTTTTAAGTCAAGAACTGATAAAGATAAAGTAATGAAATTTTGAGCATGTCTTTTTCAAACAGTTTACTTTAATGTTTATTCTTAAAATTTGAAAAAAAAAAGTTTACTGCAAAAAAAAGCGATTATAAAAAAGTATCTTCGAATTTTTTAAAATTTTTCTTCTAGTGTTCTATTTTTGATTAAATTAATATTTTTTAAATTGCCGAATAAAATTAAAGCTTAGATACTTGTGCATACTTTTTTGAAAAAAAAATTTAAAAACTGACCAAGAATATGTTAAGTTTTAGCGATTTAAAGCAACCCCATTTCTTAACAAGATATATATATATATATATATATATATATATATATATATATATATATATATATATATATATATATATATATATATATATATATATATATATATATATATATATATATATATATATATATATATATATATATATATATATATATATATATATATATATATATATATATATATATATATATATATATTTAATGTTTATTTTATGATTTTGCTTGTTAAATAGATGGTGATTCAGTGAAAAAAAATTCAAAACTCTAAACTGTTTAAATCATTTTTTTTTCAAAATGTATCCCGGACCCCTTGCTCTTGATTTAGCCATTTTTACCTCTTAGTGCTAAAATAAAATTATTTTTTAGATTAAAATTGATAAAAAGGAAGAAATTTAGTTTGGCCTTTAGACTGGTGAAAATGTTAAATTTAGTTTTTAGTAGGCAATTTTACTTGAAACCATGAGGTTTTATTTCAATGGACATTTTTTACAACGTTTTCATTCTTCGCACGAATAATTAAAACTGCTCAGGACTTACAAAGTTCATCAATGCTGGTCCCAATTCGGTTCTGATCCGTAAATCACTCTTATCATCAAGCTTGTTTTTAAGATTCAGTCTTCAGGTAAATTAAACTCGAAAGCCCCTTTCTCAAACGTAAACTACGGTGAACTCCAAGAGGTACTACATAGTCAGGGGCAGGTTTTGGGGTCAACTTCCTCCCCTTCTCAGAAACTTTGGTTTTAACACGTATCATCAATACTAATACTGCAGTTTAAGTACATAAAAAGGTGGTTATGACCCAAAATTCCACTCATGAGGTAATTTCAGATTGTGCTACTGTTCATAGCTATGTTCGATTGTTCTTGGTGCTCCATTCAATATAATGAACCAGATGTTAATTAACGAAGTATTGCAAGAATTTTGCGTCAAACAACGCACGATATTACGCAATTTTTTATCACAATTAAATTCTAGCAGTAGAGTTTTGTATGTTGTTTTTCTTTTTCTTTTCTAATTAACAGCGTACCCCTTAATATTAGTACACTGTTAAGAATTCAGGAAGATTTTCTGGTAATTGTTACTGTAAAATGGCGGACTTACAGCATCGCTGATTTTTACGGTAATTTATACCGAAGAAATAAGCGATCCCAGCTCCAAATGGTTGCTTTGACCTACCGAAGAAACCGTAAAATTTTACGGTAACATTTGATTTTTACCGTAATAGTTACTGGCAACATGGATGCCAGTAACAGTTACCGTAAATTTTCTGGAATATTTTTAACAGTATAACTGAAACGTGAGCCGAATGTCAAGTTGCATGAGGTCACATAAGGGTCACTGTCGCACGTCGGTGACAAGTAAAATCATTAACAGATTTTAGCAACTTACGAATGCGTCATAAAGTTCGGCGTCATAAAGTCATCCTTCAAAATCTCAGATGATGACTGGTCACAAATTACCTGTTTTTGCAATGTGGCAGTGAAACCACATGAAACATGTCACAAGTAAGTCACAATGTAACGTCACTAAGATGCCTAAATTTGGTCATTTTGTGACTTGTGACCATTGTGACATTCGGTGACATCACTGTAACTTAGGCATGCTATGTTGTGCCATCAGGCGACTATTAAAGATTTTCGAGTACCTGAAGGAACACGTGTACCACTAGTTGAGAACCATTGGCCTAAGATGTTAACTATTAAAAAAAATCACGGCGTATGAGCAAAAGTAATATGAGCACTCAAACAGCTTCTTGTCTCTACGAAGTATAAAACGAAGTCTCCAACAAGCGTCTTTGTGTTTGAACACCCAAAACTCGAGAAGTACCCGGCCGATTTAGCTGAAATTTTCACTGTTTACTTCTTTAAGTCCGGAAAAAGTTTGCAGACCGGTTCGGAAAAAAAAATGGTGAATAGTTCTTTTTTATTCTAATTTAGGCCCAATTTTCACATAAATTCCCGAATGTGGGGAAAAAAATTACTTGCACCTATATTAATATTATATACCGTTGGAAAGGGTAGAATTTTCCGCGTTCTGCGGAATTTGTTAAATTACGGCGGAAGTTATTCGCGTTTTTTACTATAAATTTTTTAGGCTTATCTGAAATTTAGGCACTACTTTCTTCCTTAAATCTATCAATAAAACGTGAAAGAACTGTCCCACCGTTTTTTTAACACCATTAGAAATAACGGCTTTTTTACTCCAGATCGAACTCGACTTAAAGTCGAAGGCCTAACCCTCTATCTCAATGAGAAAAAAAGTTACAAGCGAATTAATTAAATGAAGTTCAAAAATATGTTCTCCATTTAAGTTGTTGGCCATTTTATTTTGCGTTTCCACGGTTACACTTTTTGAATCCATTGCTTCATTCCTTCTTTCTCATTTTAATTTCTTAAAGTTATTTTATTTTGTGTTGCCATGGTTACTTCAGATCTAACTCGACCTAAGGTCGAAGGTTTAACCCTCTATCTCAATGAGAAAAAAAGTTACAAGAGAATTAATTAAATGAAGTTCAAAAACATATTCTCCATTTAAGCTGTTGGCCATTTTATTTTGCGTTTCCACGGTTACGCTGTTTGAATCCATTGCTTCTGTTTCCTTCTTTCTCATTTTAATCTCTTAAAATTATTTTATGTTGTGTTGCCATGGTTACGCTTTTATATCCATCTCTTTTCTTTCTTTCTCATTTTAATTTCTTAAAATTATTTTAATATCTATCGTCATTGTTTGGAAGGGAAATTTTGCATCACTTTTTTTCCTTTTATTTAAGCTTGATTGTTGAATATGCGTCACTTGACACAATTTTTATTTAAAAGGTAGACCGGGCAAGGCGGAGCATCGTAGCTAGTTTAAAAATACAATGTTCATTGAGTTGAAACGTTATAGTGGATAGATCAACACACACCCTATTATAATAAAATTTATACAGACACCTAACAACTGCTTCATCAAAATTTTAAGAAATAATTATTCTTAAGTCGGTAGTTTACTACTTGATGTCTTTACAAAGACCAGAAAAGTCTTCCCAATATTTCCTACTTTTGTCAGTGCGGGTTGAATTGTTTGAAAGCGAGAGCTGTAAGAATAGCCCTTTCACCTCTTCCGCCGCGGAATCCTGCTTTGTGCTTTTACTGAATCCTACAAAATGATTGTATCCGGGAGGGTTCCTTTTGTGTTACCGGATATGATCCGGCAGTTTCCTTTTCTACCTCTAGTTGGAGAATGAAGACCGTGTTGCTTATTCATAGTTCGTGTTTAAGAGTAAGAATTCCTTTTGGGTCGAAATTATTCGTTTTTGAAAACAAAAGAAAGAGCTATGGACTAAAGAAAATTGCCTCGCATTTCGCAATTAAGATCGCTTATCATTCGATATACATAAATTGGTAATCAGTTTGAAGGTTGAGCATTGTTCTTTTCATTTATTAGATCTTAGTGCATGTCTTTAGTATAACTTTTTAATTGGTTTTACTTTGGAAGTCAGTGATACTTAATAAATTCGTGATAATTCTTAAAGTAATTTCAATAAATGATACTTATAACTGAACTAGAAAGTCGCCCGTCAAGGTATGACGGCTGAAAATTGCTTCTACTCTCCTACATTTTAACGAAGCCATTGCCTGTTTGGTGGTATTTTCATACTTGAAATTGTAATCGTAGCTCCAGTGGATTAACCCTAAACTGCAGTAGATAGAGTTAATAGTTGACCACTTTTTTGTTTCTTTACTCTCTTAAAATGACTGTCTTACCAGTAAAACACTAAAGTGACCGGATCCAGTTCTGCCCTGTCAAAGTAAAGTATTTCCCTACATGTTAAACATTACCGCAACACATTATCAAATTACCATGCCGCGTTAAACATTACCAACAATACTGTCATATTGTCATTCCGTGGCGTGAGTTTCATTGTTGATGACATCAGGGGTGTTACTCGATCAATCGCTATTATACATATGAAGATTACGTTATAGAAATATGATTTACTGCTTTTCTTGTGTAAAATATGTGAATGATTGGTTATTTCGATGATTATTCTTTTCAAATTATTTTATACCGTAGTATTTACCCATTTTCAAAGGCTTCAAGATTAATTGTCAATATGTTGTCCGAATAAAGATAAGAATATTTCAGTTCTTGAATAGCTTAACAATGTTACTTCTTACATTGAATCGTACCAAATGATATTTTTCAAATGATGCCTTATTTGTATTACCAAAACCTTGATTTTCGGGAGCAAGTTGTTACAGTCAGCAAAATTCTAGAATTTTTTACGTTTCACAATTTGATTTTTTTTCTTTTTTCAAGAACCTTTGTTTTAAAGAAATTTCTGAAGAAAAAAGATAGTTAACTTGCTACCCATGATTATGGTAATACGAGTACTCCCCCTATCCCTTCGGCTGGAATATGTTTATGTTTGCTGCTAAAAGAATCAATTTGCATTTCACGGTTGTTAAGATAGAAAGAAAAGCAGGAAAACAAGCAATTTTGACTCATTTGTTGTTTACTCAAAAGAACACAACAGCCACCATCAAGGGCAAACTATGCAAAAACTTCAACAGAAAGAAGCTCTTTTCCTATTGTTTGGTAAATTCATGCCGTGGTTTTAAGTCCTTCTATTTTCACTTTCTTCAAAGTGCACTAACTGTGCTTTAAAATAACAAGCATGCCAAACCTTTCCCAACTGACCACGCAGTATCGCAGGAAGACTTCCATAGATGCGAATTTCCCAAACGACCAACAACTCGCGCGGGCATTCGTGTTGATTGAAAACAAAATTTTGGGCGCATCAAGCAGGCTCTTCTATCTCTTCAGGCTAAAAGGAGATGGCAAGCGGTTGTTGCAGGGCTCGGTAATTACTCCGGGGTCGTTGAGGGTGGAGAACATCAAATGCCATACCCATAAGCGCTGTTGTTAGTCTTCGTAATGAGTCGTCTGCTCATTTATGAAGTGGTGTTCCGTGAAATTAGCACCGTTAAATGGATATGAAGAGGCGGAGAGGGTGCGGAATGTTGTGAAAAAATAAATACTGCTGTATTATAGTTAAATTTAATGATGTTTCTAGCCAATAAAAACTTATAGGAAGGGAGAATTTTCCCTAACCCCTGAGGATCTTTATGAATGCACATAAATATATCAATTTCTGGATACGAGATGAGCAGTCGTGAATTGAAGTGAATAAAAAGAAAAACTCTAATTTGAATTCCGAAACTTTGAATTCAAATTATATTTTTCGCAATCACGAGTTGCGACAAGACTCTACTGGTTAGAGTTATTGTTTCTAGAAATGGCTCCCCCGCCCAAACATGTCCCTCCTCCTGGGTGCTTACGTGTATATAGTTGTGTGCGTAGGCTTACGTGTGTGCACGTAGGCGTGTGTATGTGTGTAAAGGCGTGCACGCGTAGGCGACTGTGTATGAGCATGCGTGTGAAGGACATGGACGCCACCGCCCAGCAAAAGGGGATTCCGGGGGACAGTGCTCAGGACCAGCCGCGCCGCCGCCGGTGGACGGTGGTGCTGCAGGCCTGGTCCAAGCTGAAAAAGGAAACGGAACATCAAGGACTGTCAAGTGAGAACAATAAGCAATCGTGATTGCTCAAAGAAACGTTAAGAACATCAGAAAAGCCAACGAAGAAAATCTTTTTTTTTTTTTTTTAACATGACAGAAACATAGCATCTTGTTCTATCTTCTAGATACACTTATAAATAAGCACGTAACGTATTTAAGTGTTGTCTGTCATATAAATATTTTCTGTGATATTTAAAATTGAAGAAACAATAACTGATAATTTAAAAATAGATAAAACTACAAATTTGTAAAACTACATGCTCTGGTCTAGTTGTAAAGGACATTTACTCAATTTGTTTTGCAGTACCACTGTACGAGCGACATTTAGAGGCCGGAAATGAACTAAATAAGTAATTCATAAAGCTCAAGAAGTAGCTTTATGAATTTAACTCATGTAGTGCTCTTACGATGATATGACTACGAAATTATTTTAAGGCAGTGAGAAGGAAATGGATGTTAGTGGACATTTTAAAATTTTGAGTAAAACGCGTTTAAAAATAACTTCCTATGTAGGCTTTCATTGATTTTTTTTTCAAAATCATGCTATACAACAGCACCTACCAGGGCTACTAGTACTATCTCCCCCCAAGATAGGGGAAAGGTTCACCTACCATTTGTACTGGTGATCCCCAAATTTTTAATTTTACCAAATACCACATTTCAACACGATAAGGAATCCTTTGTACTGAATGAAGAAAAAAGTTTGCATTGAAACTAAGTTAATCCATAAAGCAATGAAGAGAAAAACGCATTATGTAGTCGAACACGTATGTAACGAGCCATGGTTTACCGAGGACTCAGGGGTAACGAAGAAATAAAAAAATAATTGGTTTGTACAATTGTAAATCTATGAAAGCATAACTCGCTTTCAATTAAGCAAAACTTTTAACTAACAAGTGATGACGGCACATAAAATGTGGAGCAGGGAGACATTTAAAAATTGAACATTTGTTCAAGCGAAAGTTATCCCTTCCGAAATACTTACCACTGAGGATGTCATGGCTCGAATTAAATTTAATATATATATATATATATATATATATATATATATATATATATATATATATATATATATATATATATATATATATATATATATATATATATAAATATATCTGAGTTAAAAATGGTCTCCATTGTATCAAAAATATTCGAAATAAATAAATTTTGTTTTATATCACACATTCACACATTCTGCTAAAAAAACATTATAAAAAGAAAGAAAAAAGAATGCTGCAGATTTTGAAAATTGCACTGAACTAAGAAAATGTTTTCTTTAAAACTTTTATTTCAACTCTATTGCATGATGCAATGCATAAAAAAATTAATGCTTTATGCAACGAACTATATTGAGGCCTCCGAGGCTCTAATGTAGAAGCTTCACTTCGTATACCGGAAGTCGTATGTTCGATTCCCACTGGTACCTTGGGTGTAATTTTTTTCTTTGTGCTGTAAATCTTTCTTTATTATTATAATTATAGTATTTATTAAGTATTTACACGTCAACAACAACAACAAACTATGTGTGCGAATCAGGAAAATGTTGAATTAAAACATTTAATGTACGAGACTTCTACGAAAATTTATCCTCTTAACACAGAGGAGCTTTGCGAACATACAGCTTGTCCGAAAAGTTGTTGAGACATTTTGAAAATTCATTGAAAAGCAATGACGATACGAGCGTACGATGAAGCGGTTTGCGACATAATACATCGCAGGTTCAAGACTTTTTTATGACATAGTTAGAAAAGGAGATAAAAAGAAAAAGAAAACGAAAGAAAAATGTGCTATTATAAGTAATGAAGGGTATCGTCTCAGTAAGAAAGCAAACGAAAAAATAAAAAATAATAAAGAAAAAAAGTGTTATTATAAGTAATTGCTGTATCGTCACAGTAAAGAAAACAAACGGAAAAAAATGAAGAAAAATGTTTTTTATAAATAGTAACTTTATCGTCAACTAAGAAAAAAACACAAAAAAATGAAAGAAAAAATTGCAATTATAACTAATAGCTGAACCGTCACAGTAAGAAAAACAAACGGGAAAAAAAGAAAAAGAAAGAAAAAATTGTAATTATAAGTAGTTACTGTTTCGTCACAGTAATAAAAAAACCCCTTCAAAAATGAGATGTTTAATCATTTTCCTTACAAATAATAAAGTGGAAAGTCTCTCTGTCTGGATGTCTGTGACGCGTATAGCGCCTAGACCGTTTGGCCGATTTTCATGAAATTTTGCACAAAGTTAGTTTGTAGCGGGGGTGTTGTGTTTGTTGTGGGGGTGTGCACCTCGAAGCAATTTTTCAAGAATTAGATGTGGTTCTTTTCTGTTCCAATTTTAAGAACAAAATTATCATATGATGGACGAGTAAATTACGAAATTATCAAAACGTGGAACCGTAACATGGGCACAAGCCAATTGGCAAGAAAATTCACCATACATTATTTGTAAATATACAGACGAACCAAAAGACCTTTTAATTTTCAACTACCGGCAAAGCCGTGCGGGTACCACTAGTATTAAATAAGAAGCAATGCCTTTCACCATCAGAGTTCAAGGTGTGCACCCTATGTTGCTCAAACCTCATCAAAACGGTATTCAAGATGATCCCATGTCCACAAACGGTACGCATTTCTTTCTCTTTAATAAAATGATTAAACTCTTCACATCACGTTTGTTTTTCTTACTGTAATAATGCAGGGTGTTCTGAACAAGACTGACTCTTTTTAAAAATTTATAATAGAAGAACGGTTTATAATAAAAAACAAATTCTTGCAGAAAATTTATGTGGTGGGTCGTAAATCCTCTCCCACTCCCTGAGTTCCAAATTTTAGTTGAACATTTTTCCAATAGATATCGCTGCAGATAGTAAGGCCGTAAATCAAAACAAATATAGAAAATTACATCACAATTTTTACGAAAATAATGAACAAAAGAACAAAACAATATTTTCAAACCATCGTCGGTTGTAATCCCAGGTCGCAATCGGAGAAAAAACGGTGAATTTCAATTTTTCTTTTTTGACTTACCGGCTTACTATGTGCAGCGCCATGTATTGAAAAAAATTTTTGAACCAAAATTTGGAACTCCGAGGAAGATTCCTTTTAGAATTTTATTCCTCCTATTTAGAACCCACCATATGAATTTTCTGCAAGAATTTGTTTTTTATCATAAACCGTTCTCCTGTTATGAATTTTATAAAACAGTCAGTCTTTTTCAGGACACCCTGTGTAACAAGTACTTAAAATTACGCTATTCCTTTCCACTTTTCATTCTTTTTTCTTTTCTTTCTTTCTTTTTTGTCCTTTTCCATTTTTCACAATGTCATTAAAAAACGTGAACCTTAGAAGTAAATTATGGCGCAAACTGCATACGACAATTTGTTACTTTTCTATGAGTTTTGAAAATATGTCAAAGACTTTTTAGACACCGTGTATTATATATTTATGTAAATATTGTATATACACCTGCTTTTTTTCTACGCTTAAAAATCTCTTGTACTTTCTGCATTTTTTTGCGCCCAATTTTTATGTTTCAATGTTATTGAAACCTAAAAATTGGGCACTTATGTTTCAATGTTATTTATTATATAATATGTACATTTCAATGTTTTTTTTAACAACAAATATCTACTTTTAGTAGCACTAAAACGCTCTACTGAACTCTATAAAGTGTTCCTAAATACTGTAACGATGAAAATGGTCTGCTCAAAAATTAGCAAAATGTCACTTAGCACTGCGTACTTTTCATCGATATTACACTTTGGTGTAATTCGTCGTAAAACACTATTACCCTTCAGTGAAAAAGTACTTCACTGTAAATCCGAAACATATGTCCACATTTTTGTTGCAAAATTGTGAATTTATCAATATATTTACGTTTTTAATTGGAAAAATCTAATAAAATGTATATTATATTGCATTCTTACTTGTATTATTGTGATTCGAAGCCGTGATGAATCAGTCAAGAATTTGACATGTTTCGATGTCTGGGAAGTACACTGTAAAAAAGAAATCAGGAACTTTCCGCAAAAATAATGGGCACCTAAACTATGTTCGCAGGTTACGTAGACCGGAAGTAAACAAAAATGTTTCCAGAAATTTTGCCACTATGCAATTTTTTGGGATTTTCTCTTAAATAAATAAAAAAGGTTAACAAATAGGATTTGCATTCGGCGTCTGCTTGGTACCAATTTGTTCTTGTACAAGCCAAGCGCGTGATTGAGATCACCAAATGTCTCAATATGTTTGCATCTAGTCTATCTTTCCCATGAAAGAATTTTAGTTTGCCTAACTTCTGTCAGTAATATACATAACTTAGAAAGTTTTGTGCTAGAAGTCGGTAACCTTCTAGAAAGTAACCTAGAATCTTTCTAAGTAATTTAGAAAACTCCGGATAGCAGCCAGTCCTGTTTCTGTAAAATCAGAAACCTTTCCAGAAAACATGGTGGCTATTACAAAAACATTCCCGGTTTTGGAACCTTCCTGATTTACCCGGTAAGCTCATAAAGCAAAAATAGCAGAAGCTAAGGCAGAATTTTAAGTATTCGTCTTCATTTTTTACAAAGCTATCCAGATAATGCATTTAATGATCGTTTGGGACTTAATTAATCTGTATGGGCCGTAACAGAGCTGAAGGTAAAAACCTTATAATGAGGCTTAATGTATCTGGTAGGAACAAGAACTTTTCACTTATGAGTGAAGTCTGCATTCATGCAACTTGTACCGATCCAGTAAACTTTTTGCAAAAAAAAAAAAAAAAAAAAGTTTTTCACAGAAAACTGGGAAATCTGTGGAATCCCGGGACACTACCAGGAAGGTAGTGTCACGGAGATAGTGCCAGGAGGTAGTAATGTTACGGAATTTTCTGACAGTGTAAAGGCGCTATGTCACAAAAACAATAAGATGTAGGAGGTTGAAAAACCTCTTAAGGAAGCCTAGGGTGCCAAACAAACTGGTAGCTAATACAGAATTAGCACTGACCAGACGAGGGACTCAACTCGAATATTGAAGGCAAGGCAGGAATATTCAGTAAATTACCGCCTTATAGCCAGGGCTAAGGCAGAAATACATAAAATACACCGACAGCTCAGTCAATTATTAGCACTCATCAGCCCGGCATAGGAACACATTTAAGCACGAAACTGCAGTCCTCGGCTGGAATTGACTGAGCTGGCGGTGTATTTCATGTATTTCTGCCTTAACCCTGGCTAAAGGGCGGTAACTAACTGAATATGTAGGAGGTGTGTTTGAAGTCTTTGTAGTGTACTTCAAAACTAGCATGTGGAATGTGCCAGAGCAAGTGCTGTTCTTCATTTTGTGTATTTTTTAGGAGT
Organism: Uloborus diversus; assembly: GCF_026930045.1. Classification (NCBI taxonomy): domain Eukaryota; kingdom Metazoa; phylum Arthropoda; class Arachnida; order Araneae; family Uloboridae; genus Uloborus; species Uloborus diversus. The sequence continues at coordinate 46,166,515 of NC_072736.1, forward strand.
CTATCTCTATTGCTCTCTCTATTAGTTGCTTAATATTCTTGTTTACTATTACGAACTTAGGGTTTCATACCTTTGGCTACAGCTTAGATCCAGATTTTTTAAGCAAAATAGGGCTAGTGGCTTCTACCTCCTTAACACTGGTTCATTTAAAAATTCACAACTTCATATTTGTATCGATAGAAAATGAGTCCTGGATTTGACAAACTGAAAATATATTTGATAACTCCCAACTTCATACACCTATAACAATGCTAATAACAAAACAGGCAGCATTCGACACACCTCTAACATTATTAACCGACCCTAACAACACGCTGATTGGCACGGCATTTCAGCACCCCCGGCTAGCGACTGTAATTACTGGACCTGCGCCCCAAACTTGTCAACCCCTTTCATGCTGCAAAGGGCCGTGTGATGCCTCTGAAATTGTCTTTTCAATCAAACCGAATGTTTAATCGCGCCGCGGCGTTTACGCTGCATTCCACTGCCGCTCCATTTCGCGGGCTTTTGTGAAATGGGCGAATTATTGCGTGACGGAAAATGTCGATTTAATGAAGCGGTGATGGAAGTGACAATCCCAGGTGATCAGAATTTTGTTTTGATTTGGAGGGTGTGGTCAGATATTTTCTTGGAGCATGAGGAAGGGAAGGAGGTGAGTGGTGAAATATAGGACATTGGGTAAGATAGGGGCAGAGATATAGCTCGATATAATTTTGTAAAAAAAAAAATGAATAAATCAATAAACTCACGCAGAATATATATATATATGGTGAATGTGGGGGGAAAGAAAAATAGTTGAGGTAACTGAGCTTTTTCAAAATGAACAAATTAGAAATTTGTTTTGAAAATTACAGTACATAAAGAAAGAACATTGTACATATTTTATAATAAAACTTAAAAATACTGCATTGAAGCAGTATTTTTAATTTTTATCAGTAAGTTTACGCCTTCAAAAAAGGGTGGAAAATGTTCGCTTTTTTTCATAGGGAAGGTGAAAAAAAATATTTTTCTAATCAAATATTTTCTAATCTATTATAAAAAATATTTTCGATCAAATGAATCAGTAAATAAAATGCTTAATGAATGAATGAAAGGATGCTGAAACAATATACGAAAAATTAAATAACTACTACACTGTAAAAAAATTCCGAAACATTACTGGTTATTTCCGTGGAACGTCTCGGGATTTCACAGATTTTCACCTATTTCCCCATAAAAACAAGTATCATCACAAAAAAGTTTCCTGAATCGCTACAAGTTGCACACGTGCAGACTTTTCACTGTTGTGGAAAATATTTTTAGCAACCAGTTTAAAGATTGACTGAGTAGGTTTAGATTTCCGATTCCGAGTCACAACTGACTGCAACTGTATTTATGTCGAAGACTGCATACTAAGTGCCTTGCCTCCATTATTTTTTATACCGATAGATGGCAGCACCATTACCGGATCGAACAGTTAATGAGAATTTAGAACTAGTCCAGGAGCTAATAGCTACCTGGTGCTAGCACCCCCCCAGAGGTATCGTTTCACTTGGAGGACATTGAGACCACGAGCATATTTAACGTCGCCCAGTCCCCTTTAATGACGACGGTGGGTCTTCGACCATCGAGGTTCGAACTCAGGACCCTTCGGCCCCGAATCCGACACTCTACCGATCGGGCTACCACGGCCCCAGGTTAAGATTTCAAGACCCATTTCGCGTTTAGTTAAATTAGTGTTCAACTCACGTGGGTTTTCAGTTACGTTAGGTAGTAGTTTATAGGAGGCCTCGACTTCAAAGGGTTATTAAAAAATAAGAGATCGTATATAATTAGTTAGGTATTAAAATAATTCATCGTACGGTAATAAAATTCAGTGTTTAATTTATAATTGGGTGTTTAGTTTAGTTGATTTTTGTACAGGAATTGTAAAATAAAATCGTATTTAAGTATGATCCATTATGTTTTACTTTTCAGTTCCTTTTTGTTTTTTGAAGTCAGTTCTTTTTTTATTTGAAAATAATTTATCCAGGAATGTTTCTGAACCGTTTTTACAGTGAGCTCGCCATCTCAAGAAATCATCTAAGTGATTATGAGAATCATTCTCATTGGAAACAGCTGAATAATTTTGTTTAAATGCAATATGCACAAAATTGCAGGCAAAATCCCAGATGTCTAAGCGATCTAGTTTCAGTAGTTCCTCAAAAACTAATGCTAAACAACTTTTTTTTTCCAAAACAAAGGTTAAAATAATGTTACCGGTCCTTCAAATATGAAAAATATAGTTTGTTTAAATTTTATTGGTATCCATTTGGAATTACCATGAGAAACATGTTTGTGGCCTTAAATTGGACATGTGTGTAGTTATTGAAGAAGTTTTAAAATTCGTAAAGCTTGGCGGCTTTGATGCTTTCTTTCCAAATGCGGTGCGCCAAAAGTTAGTTGTCAAAAATGAAGCGAGCTTGGCAATGTCTCGCCATGCCTACATGCACCCTTATGTTAACTGACAGCCAATCAGAAAAAAAGTTACAAGTTTAGCTTCGAAAGATAAATTAATTTCAAATTATAATTAATAGAATAAACAGTAAGTTTACAACAAACTGAGCAAATAAAAACTTGCAAATTTCTACATTTATTTTCAATAGTTTTGAAAATATTTTTCATGCAACGAGTGGGAAGTTACATTTTTAATAAATAAATAAGATTTTTTTTTGTCAGTGTCTGCTCTGTAGAAAGATGTATTTTATGCACACAAAGCTCAAAGCCGAATTTAAGTTTTCGATAACGCAAAATAACTACAACATAGAACCTGTTTTGTTTTAGTTTAATTTTTGTTGCATACTATAATATATTACGGGAGTAGTTTGATTCAGGTCTCCTTATATTCTCTCATTATAACATAAGCATTCTATAATTGAATCTCATTACCTTTATCGAAGTTAATGAAGGGCTTATATTCAGCTTTCTAATGATGCGATCGTCTTTGCCTCAATCTTACTATGAACCTTTAGTTAGGTGATCTGTTGTTGACCTCTAAAAGGGATGCACATTCATTTTATTACATGTCTAATGTAAATTCAAAGTCATATGTAAATTCATACGTAGTACAGAAGATTCGGTACAGCAATTTTAGAAGTGATTTAAATGTTTGATTCATAAGCAATGTGTATATTAGCCTGCCATTAACGCATTTGTATGTAAGAAAATCAATTAAAACTTAGGAATGTAAATAAACATCTTGATTTGTTGTAATATTTTGAATGTACTAAACATTAAATTAGAGAAATTTTTAGTAAATAACCAACATTACAGATTACAAAGTTAAATGTCACTAAGACATTTTGAAAATGTGTTCTACAGCTTAATTCAGAAAGCACAATGATTTATTAAACGTAATTTACAGGAAAAAAATTAAAGTCATATTGTTGCAAGATATGGAAACTGTCCAAGTTTACCATTATCAGAAATGTTCGACGTGACTTCTTTTCGTTACTGATCAAATGTCTCATGGGTAAACCAGTCTTTACTGGTTTGTTAAATGTTCTATCAAACATTTTCAGAAATGTTCGGTGTGACTTCTTTTTGTTACTGATTAAATCTTTCATCGGTAAACCAGCTCGTTGCACAGATTTGTCAGCCAGATTTTTGTGAGTAAATAAATTTTACAAATTAAAGTACAGATTCTTCACTTTAGTTGCGAAATCGAAACAGAAACATATACAGGCTGATGGTAAACTCACTTGATATCAAGTTAAAATAGTAGCGGTACAAAATGTTTTGTCCCGTCAAATTTTGCCCCGGGAAATTTTGGACGGGAAAAAGAATGTCCTAAATATGAAACGTGAGACCGTTTAACTCCATTGGTTCAAAGGAAAAGCAAAAAAAAAAAAAAAAGAAGCAGATCCGTTGTCCCCAGTCTTCTCTATATCGTTGCCTAAGAGCAACAATAAGACATCTAATCCCAGAAATAACACTAAAATATTTTACTGTTGCTTTGAGGCGACGATACAAACAGTGCATGAAACTATTATTATTTTTATCATTATTATTTGTATTTACCCATAAAAGGCCCTTTTTATTTTACCTATAAAAGGCACGTACCTGTAAAAGGTACGCGATTAAAATTTTAAATCAGAATAAGCAACAAATTTATGAGTTCTTCAAAACCTTCCTGCTCATTCTGTCTTAACAGTTCCTCCAACATCCATTCATCATTTTTTCAGAAGAAAAATCTTCTATCCGTATTCTTGATACGAATGAAAATATATGTAGAAAAAACTGTTCAGTGTAATATACTATTTGTATAGAAACAGATGTGTATTTAAAAAAAAACTTACACATTTGTATACGTGGTAACTGTATACACCAAAAACGTAAAAATGAATAAAAGACAAAGGCTATAACAGTACTAGACGCTAAATCAAGGATATCACAAATTTGCCATTTCAACTGAGCTTGCCCAATGGATATAGCTTTTTGGGCTTTCTGTTTTATGATTCCGTTTTGCTCGTTTATATTTAGGCTGAGCTAGAGTCCCAACAAATTAATGAATGCAATTACAATATTTTCACAATGGTTTTGGCCCTGAAAAGGGCCTTTGTTCAAAAGAAAAATCAGACTCTGAATCCATTATTATTTAAGACGCAAAAATCAATCTTTACCAAGGCTTAAAAACTAAATCAGAGAAAGCTTTGTGATTTCTAAGCAAATCTAAATTTTTATCTGCTGCAATTTTACATTTGTTAACGAGTTTAAAATGTTTGTAATTAATTTAAGCAACCTTTTCGAAATACGCTAAACCCGTGCTTAAGTGCAGGTGAAATGACAAATTTGCAATATCCGAGATTTAACGTCGAGTCTATAACAGCAACTAACTAGTCATTGACTGAAGGTGATGTGAAAGGAGACCAGAAGGAACGGTAAGCGAATCATGAGCAGTAAAAAAAAAAGACCATGGTAATACGTACCCCTTGAACACAATTTAATTTTAAGTCAGAAAAATTGACTCGAATGAGAAAAATGTCTAACTTCTTGAAGATAGAGTTAATCTAATTGCTATAGGGATCTTAAGTAAATCTTTTCTTCTATACATATCTATACATATAATAAAATAAGATGTTTGTGTGTGTGTGTGTGGCGCGCATCCCGGGAAAACGGTAAGGCCTAGAAAGATGAAATTTGGTATACAGGTGTAGTTTTTGCTAAAGTTGTGCACCTCGGGCTTCGATTTTTGATATTTTAATTAGAAAAAAAGTTATTTAATGTTTTATGTGATTTTTAGCACTTTTTAGTACTTTTAACCTCACAGACCCCGAACCAATCGCGCCAGACAAATATTTTTGGTACTATAGTGTCGGAAATTTAATTTTAAATGTGATGAACAAAAAAATTTTGAAGATAGAGCAATTTTTGTATTTTTTATGAATTTTTGAAAAAACCTTTAATTTGCATGTTTTCCTGGGTTTTATTTTTTTCTAATATCATCCTGCGAGAAGTATCAAAGTCTCATTTCTGAAATTTAAGTTGGTAATAGTAAAAACATTTCGCCCTCTTCAGAAGAAAAAAGTTCTTAAAAATACGCAATAGTTTTTTTTTTTTTTACAATTTTTTTAATGCTGAACACATCATGTCCTTTCACGCATCAGTCGAAAAAAGCGTTCTACAATCTTTTATGCCTGCGACGTCACTACTTGGGTTTCGATTCGATATTTACGATGGAATCTTAATCGCAAGCAATGTTAATCTTTTTTTTTTACTATATAGCTTACTTCTACATTTTCTGACGTGATGACCACGTGTTTTTTTCGGCAGCGCTTGCTTTTTTTCTTTCCTTTTTTTTTGTTTTATTTAGAGATTGCATTTATTTCTTTTTTCATTCGCCCTCCCCCCCCCCCCCAAGCTGGACGTTTTGTTGTATCTATATTACGTTACATTTCATAGTTGTGCGCATTAATTCAATAAAAACAGCGAGATTTTTTTTATCTTTGTCAAACGCTACTTTTTGCACACTACGGGGAATTTGAGCTTTTTTTTGCTCTACTTAAATAAAAAAAGGCGGTTTTTTGAGTGTTCTTTGTTTTTATTAGGAAATGGGCGAGGAGGTCAAAATAAATAGAGATAGATAAGAAAATGTAGAGATAGATTGTAAAGGTAGATAACCGCCGAAGGCGGCAATCTTGGCGTAAATATGTGAATGGCACAAAAAAAGATGATATAGATAGATATAGATTGATTGACACCGCCACGAAATTTATTTAAGCAGCCGCCAAAGGCGGCAACATTGGCATAAGAAAACGAATGATAATACTGATTTATAGAGAAAAACATCGATTAATGTCGTCGCTAAAATGTTTAAGCAGCCGCCGAAGGCGGCACCCCTGGCGTAAAAAGGCAAATGGCGTAAAAAGGCGGACCAGCTGGTCGCCGCAGGCGGCTAGTAATAAAATAAGATGTTTTGTGTGTGTGTGTGTGGCGCGTATCTCGGGAAAACGGTAAGGCCTAGAAAGATGAAATTCGGTATACAGGTGTAGTTTTTGCTGAAGTTGTGCACCTCGGGCTTCGATTTTTGAAATTTTAATTAGAAAAAAAGTTATTTAATGTTTTATGTGATTTTTAGCACTTTTTAGTACTTTTAACCTTTTAAACCCCGAACCAATCGCGACAGACAAATATTTTTGGTACTATAGTGTCGGAAATTTAATTTTAAATGTGATGAACAAAAAAATTTTGAAGATAGAGCAATTTTTGCATTTTTTATGAATTTTTGAAAAAAAACCTTTAATTTGCATGTTTTTCTGGGTTTTATTTTTTCTAATATCATCCTGCGAGAAGTATCAAAGCCTCATTTCTGAAATTTAAGTTGGTAATAGTAAAAACATTTCGCCCTCTTCAGAAGAAAAAAGTTCTTAAAAATACGCAATAGTTTTTTTTTTTACAATTTTTTTAATGGTGAACACAGCATGTCCTTTCACGCATCAGTCGAAAAAAGCGTTCTTCAATCTTTTATGCCTGTGACGTCACTACTTGGGTTTCGATTCGATATTTACGATGGAATCTTAATCGCAAGCAATGTTAATCTTTTTTTTTTTACTATATAGCTTACTTCTACATTTTCTGACGTAATGACCACGTGTTTTTTCGGCAGCGCTTGCCTTTTTTCTTTCCTTTTTTTTTGTTTTATTTAGGGATTGCATTTATTTCTTTTTCCACCCCCCCCCCCCAAGCTGGACCTTTCTCTGTATCTATATTACGTTACATTTCATAGTTGTGCGCATTAGTTCAATAAAAACAGCGAGATTTTTTTTATCTTTGTCAAACGCTACTTTTTGCACACTAAGGGGAATTTGAGCTTATTATTATTATTATTACTTTGCTCTGATTAAATAAAAAAAGCGGTTTTTTGAGTGTTCTTTGTTTTTATTAGGAAATGGGTGAGGAGGTCAAAATAAATAGAGATGGATAAGAAAACGTAGAGATAGATTGTAAAGGTAGATAGCCGCCGAAGGCGGCAATCTTGGCGTAAAATTGTGAATGGCACAAAAAAAAAGATAGAGATGGATTGATTAATACTTCTGCCAAATTTATTTAAACAACCGCCGAAGGCGACAAATTTGAAGTAAAAAGGTAAATGACAAGTTAGCCAAACAGCCGCCGTAGGGGGCTGCTTGCACATTGGATGTCAATGCCCCCTCCCTCCCCCACATACACCATGACTTAAAAAAAACAATGCTTTCACATAAAAATGGAAGTGCTTTTTGTTATTTTTCGACAAAATTTGCATGAAGAATACGTCGTTTGTGTCTCCCCTCCCCCTCCTTTAAAAATATTCCAAACGACGAAACTGGAGACAGATCTAGAAAATATTTTATTCAAATTATTAATGATATAGATAGATATAGATTGATTGACTCCGCCACGAAATTTATTTAAGCAGCCGCCGAAGGCGGCAACATTGGCGTAATAAACGAATGATAATACTGATTTATAGAGAAAAACATTGATTAATGTCGTAGCTAAATTGTTTAAGCAGCCGCCGAAGGCGGCACCCCTAGCGTAAAAAGGCGAATGACGTAAAAAGGCGGACCAGCTTCACAAATAAAAATAAAGCGCTTTGGTCATGGCAAAGGTGTGAAACTACTAGAGTTTCCAATCCCGAAATCCCGATCCCGCAGGATATTTAGCAGGAATAATCCCGCGGGACTGAGAGTCAACACCCATAATTTTTTTCCATGTAAACATTTTCCATTTTTTGCCGCTCATAAAGCGACTATTTTCAGGAGCATCGTCTGAAAGTTGAATCACTTCATATATCTTAGTGTGATATATGATGAACTGTGGATATACCATTTAAGAACACAAGAAAAACCGAGTGAATTTTTGGAGATTGAATTGGTATTCTCATTCAAAGTTCATTCTCATTTTCAGTTTTCAAAAGTTTAGCAATTGAGAAAAAGCACAAAAATTATAAACATTTTCAAAAGCCATTTCTAAAATTTAAAAACGATTTAAAAATAGAAAAATTGTATTACATATTGTAAAACCCTCTGGAACAGCCCAGAATGCAATGTTGGAGCACTTCTGTAAGTTTAAGGAATGCACTCAAAACCTAAAACTAACTAAAAGTTCACAATATTTTTCTTCAAAGAAGAAAACAATGAAAAGCCTGACATCTCTACATAGAATAAAATGAAGTCCCCAAAAAGCGTCTGTTTGTTTGAACTCATAAAACCCGAGAACTACCTGACCGATTGCGCTGAAATTTTCACAGTTTGTTCCTTTAAGTCCTGAAAAGGCTTGCAGAGCAGTTCGAATAAAATTCGATGAATAGTTCTTTTTTTATTCCAACTTACGTTCAATCTACACATAAATTCTCAAATATGGGGGTGAAAAATTACTTGCACATATTAATATTACATATCGTTAGAAAGGGTAGAATTTTCCGCGTTCTACGTAATTTGTTTCAGTGCTCTTACTTTATTACGGCGGAAGTTATTGGCGTTTTTAGCTCGATTTTTTTTAGGCTTAGCTGAAATTTAGGAACTACTTTCCTCATTAAATAAATCTATAAAATGTGAAGGAATTGTCCCACAGATTTCTTTTTGACGCCATTCGAAAAAGCGACCTTGTTTACTCCAGATCTCACTCGACCTATGGTCGAAAAAATAAGCTTTTATCTCGAAAGGAAAAAAAGTTACAAGCCTTTTTAAATCAAGTTTAAGAAATCTCGATTCCATTCAAATTGTGAACCATTTTCTTTCGCATTTTCATTCCTTAAACTTATTTTATTTTGTGTTTCCATGATTACGCATTTTAAATCCATCTTTCTGGATTTAATTTCTTAAAAGTATTTTAATATCTGTCGTCATTGTTTGGAAGGGAAATCATGATTTTTTAAATTATTTATTATTTACGTCTGATTGTTGAATATGCGTCACTTGACACAATTTTTATTTTCAAGGTAGACCGGACGAAGACGGGCAATGCAGCTAGTTGTTTATAAGAGGCGACAGAAACTTGGATGAAACACAGGATGGCTCGCGTGACAGTGCAGTAAGTTCAACTGCTCAAGTTTTTGAATATCCTTTTAAAGTGAGAAGGGAAATCGACGGAGTTATCCAAAAACTTTTACTGAGATTGCGACTCGGTATAATTAACCAACATTCACCCTTTCTGTAATGAATCAAAAGCACTGATACAATTACCAACATTAATGAAGGAACAAGAGTTATTCTTAAGACAAGTTACATCGATACAGCAAAACACATATCCAATTGACGTCGTTTTTGATCGAAATGTTATGTTCTTGAGCAACAAAAAAAAAAACCAACACAAAAATTTAAAAATCTATTTCAGAAGTTGATGAAGTTAATGAGAATGATTTGCTAAATGTCACAATAATTTAATTTCAGTGAACGGTGCGTGTGTGTGTGTAGTTGTGTATGTATGCGCGTGTGTGTAGGACATGGATGCAACCTAGAGACGGCTTTCGCTATAGGAGCAGCATCGTGAGGACCCGTCGACGGTGATGGTGCGGAGGGTGGCGGTGGGAAAATAGAATGATAGGAACGTCAATTACAGTCAAATGAAAGCAATAAGCAATAGTGATTGCTCGAAAAAAAAAATACATGAACCCAGAAAATACTTTTATTTTTCCAACAGTTATTTTTTAATTAATTTTTTTTAAATGTCCGATTTTTCAATCAAGGCGTGGTCTTCATGACGTCACAAATGATGCAATTTGGCGCATTTTTCTACTACGTTTCCACGTTATGATAATAAAGAAGCGAATTAAAATTGCGCTCTACCCTTGCTATCAACCCTCTCGTTGCCAATACACGTTAGTAAAGATCCACAGCACGTGTTTTTATCAAGCACATTTATGAAACATCATAATAAGCATCATTTTATGAGCGAAAATTCTTCCCCATTCCATACGAGCATTGTTAAGACGCACTGGACATTTTTACGGCACACTTTTGAGTACTAAATGATAATTGCTAATTGAGAATTGAATTTGTAGTGCGAAACGATTGATGTACGGGATTCGAGAAAACTACTAACTAAAGTAACAAAAGCTGTTCTTCCAAAAAAGCACAACTTTTTCTATTAGACAAAAAAGTTTAATTAATCAAGGTAATCCCACGGGATACCACGGGATTGGCTCCTTACAATCCCGAAATCCCGCGGGACTGAATTCAGCGCAGTATTGGAAACCCTAGAAACTACAGTCACTGTTTAAACTTTTTGATTTATATTACGGACAAAAAAATGTAACTGCATTGAGCAAACACGATATCTTCTTTGAGAAGCAGCGATTTGAGAGTCCATAAAATTTTTATATCGAAATTGGCTCGTCTAATGATGTGTACTGCCGTAGGAAGGTAGAGGGCATTTTCTGCAGAAATAAGTGTTTGCGATATTTGATGAAACGCGTTTTGGATTCCATACTAACAATTGAGGCAGTGAAAAGCAGAGGAACGTAAAAGTGACATTTTCAAGTTTTGATTAGAACGCGTTTAATTTTTCAGTCTTAATGTAGGCTTTGATTGAAAAGTTTTTATAAATCAATCTGTATACAGCACCAACCAGAGTTACTAGTACTGTCGTTTGTCCCAAGACAGAGGAGAAGTTCACCTATCATTTGTATTGATAATCTCCACATTTTTAGTTTTGGCACTTACACCGCTTTGTTTATCACTGCCTCAAATGGGAACGTTGGCCTTTTTATACAATACAGCTACAGCACGATAAATGACAAAAATGTAAAAAAAAAGAAACAATGAAAAAGTTTCAGACACTGCCATTTACGTTCCCACAACAGTCTTAAAAGTTTAAGTTTGTCTTTTTTTCGTAAAACTAATGTAGCACTAAGTCGACCTTTTCTAACTAGGTTTTGCAAATGCTTTAAAAAATTGATCGAACCCATTTTTTTTTTTTAAATCTTGAATCTAAAATTTGTCGCTAAAAACATTGTTGTCTGTAACTTAAATCTTTTTAAATGAACTATGTATAAAATGATACTTTTTTTTCCACGTTTTATTTCAAATGTAATCTTGTACAAGCCTCATCTCAAATCAATTTTAAATGCTCCCTCTCCGCCCTGAATCCCAATATCGAAGAAATTTCTGCAGCTCAGGAGCAGACTAACGTAAGTTCAAAAAATTGCGCTTTTTAGATTATTACTGCGCTATGTAGGCCCTTAATTGCTCAATGAGTCACAATAACTTAATTTTATGTTTCAAAAACCCTGTATAATTATTTACCAGTGTCATAAGATTGCGAATCCCAACCTTTGTATGCACCAGACCCAGACAGTTTTTACGTTTCCCTGAAAAGCAGCGTTAATGTAACTTTGGTCAGTCTGGCTTTGAGGAACAGATATAATCTACAAATAAGATACTGTACTATATGAACAACCCCCCACGACACGAAATAACGGACTGATTGCGAATAAAGTCTCCATTTTTGTTCCATTCTCCGTTGTCAGGCTGCATCCCGAGCTCCGTGATTGACACTAAGAGATGATTCATTGCTCCCCCAGTTTCCTAGGTCCACCCCGTCAAAAGCACGTGACTCACATTTAGTGTGACCGACTTTTACACATTTTTACTCCTCCACCATTTTCCTTCTCATAGATGGGATTGGGAGAAAGGTAGGAAAATACAAATGAGGTGGCAGTGTATACATACAATGGCGCAAGTCCCGTTTCTTTTTGTTGATATAGAAGAAACTCAGAAAATACTGCATGTTATCTATCATATGCGGTATTGATTTAAACCGAAGTTTATTGTTTTAAACATTATAAATCTTATATGCATTTTTTGCAACATTTACTATTAGAAATGATAAAACTCTATATTTTTTAAATAAAGATTATTATAATACTTTAAAAGTGGATTATTTTTAAATAAGCGTAAATCATATACTGTTAAGCACCGTTTATGGTCAACTCCAGCGGTAACGGAAGGACAGTTTTGCAAAAAAATCGATGCTTTTCTGTCTGTGAGCATATCAAAATACATACTTTTTTGAAAACTTATTCATAGGCTTTTATACACATCACAGTAAATTGCTAAAAAAGCCAAATCCAAGAGTTTTTTTGTTAGTTACTTTTTTTTTTAAATCAGATTTTAAAAACGGTAACGGAAGGACAATTTTTCGACATGCTATTCTCGCTGTCATGCTCTCCCCAAAAGTTCAGCCAAACTCTAAAAGAGAAAATTCTATAAATATTAGGGCACATACGGTAGTGTTTGATCACTACAATTTCCCATTTGGTTTAAAAAATAAGTATTTTAAGCCTACGAATTATGTATTTGTTAAAGGTATCGGAAGGAACAGTAACGGAAGGAAAAGAAGTCCAAAACAATTAAACTTGTTAAATTTCAACTTACAAACATTTATTCAGCTAATACAGCAGTCTGAAACAATGATATCTAATGCCTGAGCCAACTGTCACAATTCTGAATTCTTTGAATACTCATTAATTTTATCATAATCTATAGAACATTTATCTTGTTTCTCAGCAAACACGAAGATCATTCCCACATTATTAAGCATTTCCAAATAAGATACTTCTATTTCTTCATCTTCTATATGAAGTACCTGTGCAACATTGCTCTTTGTTAATTTCCTTCCCTTCCATTCAACTAGCAAAACTCAAAACTTGTCCAAACGTTAATGAATCCTTTGGCATTTTCTTATGATTTGGTGTTTTTGATTCCAGCTGTACCTTCATTTTCAACATTATTTATTGACTTTCAAAGTCAGTCTTTTGACTTTGAAGTGAAATCTCCTTCAATTTGTTGAAGTACTTACTATATTCAATAACATAACTTGTTACATAATTCAAATAACGCATATTTTGTGTGTCAGGATGAGAATGGATATTTTTGGATCCTTTTTTCTCCATCTTTTTGAAAGTTGAACTATGAATTTACTGATCTCTCCGCAGCACGTTTAACGGTTAAATCAATGCTCTCAACAGTCATTTCCTGTGATTTGTGGCAACAAATCTGAAAGCAGATTCAATATTGTATTGTTCCAACATAAATTTCAAGTTTTAAAACAAATGTTTCTGCTTGAATTGGCTTGTGATAACACTAACATGTCAAACCAAAATGATTTTCACATGCTTAGGAGTTTTTAAGTGTAGTTTTCATGATTTTCATCACATACAATAGAAGAAATAAATCCACAAAACTGTTTTTAATAAAATTAAAAAAAAGTTCAATTTTTAAATAAAAGTACAAATAATTTTCATAGAAATAGTTCTTTTTTATGTTTTAAATGTGACTACTAACTTTATATAGTAGTTTGTTTTATACTAGCATTCTAAAATTTTAACCTGTACCAGTTTAACGAAATAACAGTCGACGAATATATTGAAAATACTGAATCTCAAACCATGAATATAATTTAACAAAAATAAATTCGCAACATCTTGGTATTATAGTAGGACAAAAACTGATAATTTAAGACAAGCGCTGATTAATACAAACTAGTTATAGTATTAACGAAATATTTTCAAACTAAATGAAACTAGAAGTAAATTTACATCAAAAAAGAATCTAAGAAAAAATGTATCAGAGCACTTACCGTCAGTTGAATGATGCAAAAAAGTTGTGTTAATTATTTTAAAATTATAAAATTGATTCTAGCCAGACCCGGCTCTTGGGGTTGGCGACCTATGCCACCGCCTACGGCGACAGAGTTTGGGGGCGGCCAATTTCATAATAGCAAAATGTAAGG